>NC_134403.1:343596887-343896887 GCF_038048845.1 Mixophyes fleayi | reverse complement strand
CATAAAAATCTTATATCAAATTATATACATTTATATAACTGGACTTTACACTTTATTTTTTACAGGAAATAGATATTAATCTTATTTTTTATTTTGCTATGACATATCTCCTCTTCACCAGGGTGACCAGTAGCTTTTCATAGTATCAGTTGCCATTTCTGTCCATGACAATTTAATAACTAAAATATATGGATATTTGTATTTAAGCAAATATAGGACACTTTTATTGGCAATTCTAATTAAATAAGTTTCATAGGAACTATGGGATGGAAAATTTGGCACTATCACAAATCTCTTACACTGCAAATAACAACCTTCATTCCTACTAGGATGTCCTTCCCCTTCTCAGAGAGAACTCATCGCCTCTTTTTGCACTAACTTTATCCTTATGTTTAATGCCTTCAACTCTCTACTTAGTCCAGCAATTCAGACACAAATATAAATTATGCAACCCAAGATCTCACTTTGAGAATAAGATTGACACAATAGGACACAAAGCATCAATCTCCCTCCTGCAGTATCTACTATAGTCTTTTCCATAAATGTTCTAAAGCATGTATTCAAATATTCAGCAGACTTTTTCTAACTTAGCAACTCAACATCAAGGGGTAAATTTATGAAATCTTCTAAAAAAGAAAAAGTGGAGGTGTTGTCCACAGCAACCAATCAGATTATAGGGGGTATATTTATTAAACTGCAGGTTTGAAAAAGAGGAGATGTTGCCTATAGCAACCAATCAGATTCTAGCTGTCATTTTGTAGAATGTACTAAATAAATGACAGCTACAATCTGGTTGCTATAGGCAACATCTCCACTTTTTCAAACCAACAGTTTAGTAAATATACCCCTAGCTATCATTTCCTATAATGTACTTGATAAATGATAATTGCAATTTGATTGGTTGCTATGGGCAACACCTCCACTTTTAATTTTTAAAAAGTTTGATAAATTAATCTACCACTTTTTTAGCCTATAAAATCTACTTCTGTTTACAATTCGATGCCAAATGCTATAAAACAATTAGAGGTATCTATTGTTCATATGCCTCCGGAATCAGAAGTCAAGAAAAATAAACATTCAACTACAGATTTCCAGTTCTAAAACATAAGATTCCATGGAATCCTAGAATACATGGGACAATAATCATACTTTATTGTCAATATGTAGTATATAGAGATGTGAAACTCCTTAAAGGTACTCTAACCTCAAAAATGTACTTAATTGTGTCTTGTACAAAGATATTGTATCCCGTGGGGTTCTGGTTATGCCTGCAATGATGTCATACTCACTTACAACTATGTCTTACCCACCACTTGCAAATAAACCATGCTTTCAAGCTATTGCAATCTGATCAGATTATCACAATGAATTAATTTAAAGGCTTTTGGGAGAAATAAGGGATTATATGACAGAGACAAAAAAAAATGGCTCTCTAGTTCTCAAACAAACATGCCGCCTCTATACAGCAAACACGTCCTACTCTATATTCCCCACTTCCCCTAATACCTGAAATGATGCAGGGGACACTAGTGCACTACAAGCAATAGATATCTGTAGAAGCACTTTCATAGGATTCTATTGTGAGCTATGGATGAAATTAGTGCTGAGAGACACAGCCTGAACTAGCTCTTGGCTTCAGGTAATGGATGGGTCGTGGCTCATTTGAGAAGGGTTTTTTCAAAAGTGGGCAATACCTCTAATGTTGAGCTCTGCAGGTATTGTTTTAGTGCCACATTGCATTGATTGTCAGCATGTGATTCATAGCAATTATCTATACAAATGTGCATTAGGCTTTTACAAAGGTAACATAATGAATAGAGTTAGAGTGCCATAAGTGTCACAGTTCGCTCCCCAGGTATCTCCACCCGAGCCTCTAAACACTGACTGTCACTTTAAACTTCTCTTCCTAGTGCTGCGGAATTAGTGGCGCTGTATAAATAAATTGATGATGATGATGATAGTGCAGACTATCAGTTACAGTCCGCACCTGTGATTACTTCAACTGTGTCTTGGTAAGTTCTGCCATTGGTCAGCCTCCATTTATAAGGTCTCTCCTTTCACCTTCTTATTGCTGGTTCACACCTGACCTGATTCTGATGCCTCTTCTGTGATGCATATCCCACAGAAGCTGTGCTTCATCGCTGCTGTATGTCTGGACTTCATCGATCTCCGCATACCTGTTCCACTGCTTGTGGTAAAAGCTATGATCCACACCTGTTACCTACTCGGCCTGTACTGCTGACTATTGTTATCCTGTTCCACAAAATCGTGGTAAGCTGTCTTTCATCGTGGCTGTGTATGTCTGGACTTTGCTGATCTCTGTGCATCAATTCTACTACTTGTGCTAATTGCTGTGATAATCGCTCGCTATCTATGTTGCATCGTACTCAACTGCTGGCTAGTGTTACATCTTAGTGGTGAGCTGGGGGTCATCTTCTGCATATCAAGATTCCTCAGATATGCTCATCTTCAGTGATCTTCATTGCACTGTGTATTGTGTTCCACTCTTTAGTGGTACTTGTTGTGACTTTGATCATTACGTATGCAGTCTACTATTGAACGCTGCTGACTGTTACTACTCTTGCATATCTTCATGATCATCATTTGCAATAATTCAAGTCTTCATTGAACTCTTGTATTTATGTTTTATAATAAAATGGTAATCTTCGTTATCACTATTTGATGTCCGAATTAGATCATTCTTCTGCTGTGCAACCTGTTCTCTATCTGTCTCACTGGGAGCTGCGACCAGAGCCGGATTTAGACCTCATGGGGCCCTAGGCAGGATACTGGTTTCAGGGCCCCCCCCCCCTGCCCGAAATAATTCACAGCACTATATTTTTTTTAATATTCTCCAAAAACATAATGGTAGGTTAATTGCCTGCTATGAAATTGCCCTTAGTCTCTATCTGTCTGTGTGTATGTGTGTGTGTGTTAGGGAATTTATATTGTAAGCTCGAATAGGTCAGGGACTGATGTGAGTGAGTTCTCTGTACAGCGCAGCGGAATTGCTGGTGCTATATGAATAAATAGATGAAGATGAAGATGATATACCCCTATAGTTGAGCAGTGGAGAAAGAAGTGCCGCCGTGTAGCAGCGGCGCCTCAACAGAGGGGCGTGGCCATATCATTGGGGCGTGGCTTGTGCCGCTGAAAGCATGCCTAGCAGGTGAAAAGAGGTAGGCCGCCCTCCTATAGAAAAAACCCTGCATTGATGCGTCATGTATGAATCTAATCAATAGATGCCTTTGTTTCCAATGTCATGTTGACAATGTGTTACACATTACCTGCTGGACGCCATGATAAACAGATGAAAGTGTACAGTAAGGTTACAAAACTAATAATCCCTTGCATAGTGCAGATGAAAGTTTCACTGTGCCTTCACCCTCATAGTACTTGAACCAAACTAAAGATGAGTAACATGAGACAGTGTCTGATTCCAGGATAGGGCACCTTCAATGACAGACACAAACCTGCTCCATTATACGCCCACAGAAACTGCTCCCTGGAGGATCATGAAAAACATTTAATATCTGCAATACAGCTCAATACTCTGTAATAAACTGGAGCCCGCAGCTTTGAGTGAAGAACGCAGATATGGGTCTAAACAGGCATCAAATGGACATATATATATATATATATATATATATATATATATAACCTTGCACGGCAACTGGTGGTTTGACATTGTGAATAATGGGCATGTTGTCAGTAAGGTGGCAGGTTCTGTGAGGAGGGGAGGCTTGCAGAGCACTAGGCTGTCATTTGTTTCAGTGCGCTGAGAATAGAACATGGGTCTGTACTGCAAATCTATATCCTGATATAGCCTGCGCCATGCAGTGATCTCCACTCCTTTTCAAAGTGTACCTTTACCATTCACATAGCGGAGGCAGCTATCTTTGTGGGCTGGACCAATCAATGCTCATAACAATCCAGCCTGGCAATTCACAAGGCAATGACAACATCACAGCAGCCACTGAAGCACAAGTTCACAAAGAGCATTTACCTTCTGTGGACATCCCAACCTCTCAAAAAAAAACTATATATATATATATATATATATATATATATATATAAAATCTTCCCCGGCAACTGGTGGTTTGAAGTGCAAGATTCCTGCTTTTAAAGCCTTACCTTAATCGTAACTAAAATCCCAAAGTTCAAACCCTTCACAAAGCACACACTCAAACAAACTACCTGAAGTCAAAGACGACACTTCTCCTTCCTCTTCTGGAGATTTTGGGCGCCGTCGCATTGAGTCACGTGATTTTTTTTTTCCCTGCCCACATTTTTTTCCCTCGATAACCGGAAGCAGGGATAGCAGGCGGAGGGGAGCGCTTCTCAGGCTTGGCACCCCTCCCGCCTTACTTAGCCCGCTCACTGCCGGTCCTGTAGAGCCCCCTGGGTACCGCTGGGCCCTAGGCACTTGCCTAGGTTGCCTAGCGGTAAATCCGGCCCTGGCCGCGACCAGCAGGGTGGAAGCCGTGGAAGTCCAAATTCCCTTGCGGGAAAACCCTGGGGAACACCTTCCATCTTGTTAGACTCCACTCCTCCAGGAAAGTTTAGTCAATACCCATTGAGAGAGCAGGATCTCACTTAATCATTCGTGAGCTAACCTGACAATAAGGACACATTGATCAGATAAAGTGAGATCTATTGGCACATCCCAGAGTGAGAATCTGGGGAGAGAACCTCGCTACTGAGGTGTAAGGTGCTATAGCCTATCTTTACTAGTCTGTCCTTGGTGATAAGCAACACACTTTATACTGTGGTGGAAAAAATATCTTTTAAAAGTAAGAATGCTGGTAGCACACATGGATAAGTGACAATAAGAAAGCTTCAGCAATCTAAATTATATGAATACACTATGGAAATTCTCAAATGTCCATAAACAGTAGATGAGATTTCATTGTTGATTAAACATATTTAAATATACTGCATGTAGTAAAGCACAAGCCTATACCAATGGGGGAAGGACACAATATAAATAATACAGTACTAATAAAAAATACACAACCATATTTCAGCGTTCATTTGTACATCATGCCTTGCTTTATAACTTATATTTCAAATTATGTGTATTTGATATGCAGCATATTAAATTATACTAACAAATTTTGGCAGCTTCAGTAATTGGAACTGTAACAAGGGCCCTATCCTTGATACAAATAGATATCGCTATCCTCCTATAATATGGTAAAGCTGTTTCTGTAATGGCTTAATGGGATATAGAATAATTAAAACCAGCGCATACTCTGTCAATTTAGTCATCTAACCATTTATTTATACTGCAGCAAATCTTTTCTTTATGTCAAGAGCTTGTGTAATTAGCTTACAATGCATTACCCTCTGAGATTAAATCTACCGGATTGCCTTTATGATTTCCATATCTATGAAGTCATTATAAACTTTACAATATTTCTCTTATTAAGATGATAAGATGCTATCCTCTAAACCAGCCGATTCCCAAAACAACAGGAGCTAACATCAGCATACTCATTACTGTAATGCTATCGGATATTAATATTTTATAGCCTGCATCACGAATGACCATATTTTACATTGTTTAGCAATCAGAAAATGTCACATACAATAAATGTCCCATACGCCATGTGATAATAAATACAATGCAGACACAAAGTCAATAAAAGCATGTTCTGAATAATGGCAGCTGTCGAATGTGTACATTTTTTTTGATTTGATAAAAAGAAAGGAAAATAAAACAGAATATATCAAAAAACAGAGTAGAGGTTTTTAACCTAGTATGACTAAGTGGTGTAATATATAGCAAAATATATAACAAACTATATAACAATATATAATAAACACCTGCTCAAGCTTCTATTGCCAGATACAAGTAGAAAATGTTTAAAAATGTGATTATTTTTTTATAATTTGGACAAATTATAAAAACTCCACTCCATCTCGCCCACTACGATCGGCCTATGATCGTCACCTCTCTTCCCCTCTGATTGCCTCTTCTCACGCACGCATTCAAGACTTCTCCCACGCTGCCCCCCCTCCATTGAAATGCTCTCCCTTGCTCCATCAGAACATTCCCCAATCTGTGCAGTTTCAAACGGGCATTAAAAACTCACCTTTTCTTAAAAGCCCTTCAGTTATCCGCTTACTACTCACTTTGTCGGCTACCTCTCCCTCTCATCCCTTCTCCCTTCCTGTCTTGTTCCGTGTGACTCTATCTCCATATCACCTTTGTGTCTTCAGTTTGTCTGCCCCTCCCTTTAGATTGTAAGCTCCTTTGAACAGGGCCCTCTCTCCTCCTGTTTCCACCACTTTTAACTTTGCTCTCCAGCTACTCAGCCCACCACCTTCTTGGACATCTGTCACCTCTCAACTTTCTCTGCACCTCTCAGTGGCTCTTACCTGTCAGCCGTGCCCACCCTCTTGGGCACAGGTTTCCAGCTTGTGCTAAATACCCCTCACCCTCAACCTTTCAGCCTGTCTCTTTAGCTGTGCTTTGAGCTTCCTGAGTTATAGTGCTTATTGTTAACTGTACCGTGCTGTTTTACCTTGTACTGTCCTATTCTTTGTACGTCGCTACGGACACTTTGTGGCGCCTTATAAATAAAAATTAATAATAATAAAAATAAATTAAAAAGTAACGGTAATAAAAAATGTGTGACACAATAATAATATTTATTTATTTTTTATTAGTAGTAGTAGAGGCAGGAGGAGGAGGAGTATTGTTCTTGCTGTTGTTGTAATGGATTACTTCATAAAACAAATAAAAAACAATAAAATATAAATAATAATTCATATAAATTATCTGTTCAAATTGATCTTAATTGCAGATATATAATAGCCTTTATTTTAGCATTGAGCTTACATTGATAGCTAATTAAATAGATTGAGATATTTTTAGCATAGGGACTCTCTGTGAATCTGAACATTGTTGCCCATCCTACACACATTTTTATTTTTATTCTTTTTAAGTATAAGACACTATACCGCACCATGTATGTAATAGTTGCTGTATTATATACAGGGACTTAGTAGAAAATGATGCTCAGCCTCTTCCTAAGTACAGCGCTTCCTAATGCAGATACTAATCTAGAGGCATTGTGTCCTATCATTTTGCAATGTCAGCGTGGGGTTGTTCCTTGTTTAGGCACAAATGTTAGCTAAAGTGCTGGAAAAAAAATGTTGCGCAGCATGAAAGATGATTAGATAAAACGCATCATTTTGAAATTCAAAGAGATTACACACAAAACATCAAATGTGCTTCTCTCAGCAAGTCTACGTGCATTAAGATGTAATGGCCTTCACTTCTCTTGCTTTGCCATTATTTGATTACACTCTGAATGATAACTTAGAAGGATGAAGTAAAACTAGCTTTTTTCATTGTTTTTGCACGAGAACATTCAGTAAAGTAGATTTCTTGTCATGATACAAATGAACTCAGATGCATTTATCAGCAGTTCAATGTGCTGATTAATGCAGTGAGATGATTATAGGAGGTTATTGGAGTATACAAGTAGTACAGAAAAAAAGTAGATATTGGTGCAGTTTGCAGACCTGTCAAGACTTTGTATACATATTTACAGAGTTAGGGAAAAGAAAAGAAAAAACACATATCCATCAAGTTCAACCTTTCAGCCTCAAAATCCCTGAGCAGCTACGTAATTACATAGTTGTCTTGGTTGAAAAAGGACACATCCATTGTGTTCAATTCTCCATCCACAAAAAATTCCAACTGATGCAGAGGAAGGCAAAAAAGAAACACCAAAGAGAAATCCACTGTGCACTACTAGAAAGAAAGTGCACCTTTCTGACTCCATGCTGGTAATTGGTCAAGTTCCTGGCTCTTCGTACTATTGTATGTGTTTATTAATGCCGATTGCCATGAATGTCACATCAGGGATTTAACTATTGTGGCTGCACAGGGTACGTAACTAGGGCCCAGAGGTGAGACATCAGGTTGCCTCCACCTCCAAGGCACCAGTTCTACCTCCGACAATCACACTAACTGCTAATGATAATGTTCCAGTCCGCTTAAATCTGTTTCCTTTCCACCACCGAGGACATTGGCCTGAATCATTAAGGAAAGTAAGGCAAAAAAGGGAGTAAATGTTCTCTGGGACAAACCATGTTACAATGCTTAAACTTTAGCCCTTTAGTCCTTAATTACTTTAATATGTTTAGTCTTGTTAATATTTTAACTTAATTATAACTGTTAGGAACAGCAGGTGATTGCTTTTATAAGCAGTGTTGTTGGTGTCTTTCTCTGGAGCTATTGTGCGGGCTAGTCTGCTGTGTTCTCTTAGTGATTGCAAATACATGATTGTATCCTGGAGGCTGACCCTGACCTTATTCTTATTGGTGCCTGAAGCTTTAAAGAGCTACCTGTTTCAGACAAACCTTGCTGGTTATAGCGCTCGGTGGAAATCGTTTTAGCGATAACCACAAATGTCGGGTTAAGTGTTTAACACTTAACCTGCGGGGTCCCGAAATTGCCGCTTTAAATTAACATTGATAGAGGTCGCGATGACATCAAAGTGTAGTCCCGGAGAGCTGTCCATTCGGAATAAGTTGCTGTCAGCATGCTGCAGCCATCGGGGATCTGCAGCGTCAGGTTTCAGGTAAGTCTGTTTATATTGCAATCGGTTTAGTCCTCCTCGTTGTCAGATTTCTGCTAATCGCTAAAGCATATCCAACCCATAGTGTTCACACGTTAGCATTTTCAAGCTCCTCCTGGTCAGCAATGTTCTGAATCTGTTTGTGTCCTGGTATCCAACTCTTGTCTGTGATCCCAATAATCCTGCTTGCTGCCTGCACTGATCCCTTAGCTTGTGACCATGATTTTTGTGTTTGTTGTCTGCACCAGATTTTGCCTATTACATGTTTATCTTAGCTCTGCCATTTGTTATGTTCTCTGGAATCTGCATCACATTACTCTGCTCACCTTGTGTTTAGACTGTCTGTAGTTGCTATTCCACTGGACTGTCATCTGGCTGATGACAGGTCACAGCACTACTGGCCAAACACTGGAATTACAAATCGCACATTACTTTGTGTGACAAAATGAGTTTGATAACACCGTAACCAGCCTGCTTTTGCTTCTCACAAAATGTGGATTATAGCATGTACTTTTTATAGCCCTTGCTTCTGATCCCCAGCTCAACAGAATAGCACTGCAGTGTCTAATTACATGTGGATATGGTAAGATTGTAGCTCATTGTAAATATGTATATTGTGTATTGTATATTGATGATGTGGCAGTGAGGTTGTTATTCATTGTCCTTAAAGTGAAGCTGGGTGGGTATTGGGTAAAGATCAGGGGGTAAATGTATCAAAGTGCGAGTTTGCCAGCGTGTTTAAATCGCGGAAAATCATGGGTGTTTACCCACGAGTTTTGAAAAAAACAAACTGAAATGTATCAAGCTGCGATTTTGACACTGAAGTTCAAAATCGCTGGTCATCTCTGGCGATTTTGTGCGATGTAAACACTCCCGAGTTTAGCTAACTCTCCTGTGTTTGGCAAACTCTCCTGTGTTGTAACAGTGAGTTGTAAACACATCACTGTTACACTGACCTGTCATACAGCTGCCGGAGCTCCGGCAGCTGTAAAAACTGTAAAGGACAGATCAAAGTGAAAAAAAAAAAAGCGTGGGGTCCCCCGCTAATTATGCTTAACCCTAGTGCTGCCTTACTAGTGCTGGTCACGTGAAAATCGGGGAAAAATTTTGCGTGTGGTCCCCCCGATTTTCACTTTACCAGCACTAGGCAAACCAGCCAGGGTTGGCGGCACTATAGCAGTGGGACACACAGCAGGGGTCCCCCTGCCATAATGACTAACCAACCCTAGACTGTTCAGCGCTGGGCTGGATTCCCTAGGGAGTGAGGTCCGCCGAAAAAAACGAGTGGGTTGTGTTTATTCTGGGATTTCATTCATGGATGGTGCAAGATCTGGTTTTGAGTTGTTGTTCTCTACCAGAGTCTACATATGCAGCTGAGTGAGATCCATGGGCCGTCAAGTCTGGACAGCCAGGTGACTGTAGCTTCTTAAGCTAGTGGGGTAAGGGACAGATGATGTGGTAAGCCTGCCTGGCATTTATTTACAGTGTGTACATAATAATTTAGTGATTGTTTTTATTACAATAAATGTATTGCTTGACTTTTTAACTGCATTTTCCTGAGTAACTATACGAATCCTAGAAGGTACTGGGTAGACTTCCCCTGGCATAGTGAGGCACTTGTAGGTGTCCAGGCTGCGTGAAGTGGGTAGAATTGGGCCAGAAAACCGGGCATCTTCACACTTTGTATCTCATAATACTGCTCAGCACTCTCTACGGGTTGGGTATGAAATCCCAGCAGAAGAAATACCTGCACTTACCCTGCCGACATGAAAATGCTGACAGAGTAAATGCCGACAGTGACAATGCCAACAATCACAATGCTGACATTTAATGAGCAATAAAGGAAAAGAAAGGAGTGCAAATTTTATAGAAGTATGTAGCTCACTATAGTTTAAATTACAGCTAAAGTTTGAGAGAATGGTACTAATTGACAAGTATTTCTGAGAACCAAAATACAGTGTCAGAATGGGCAATGTTTATTAGAACAATAAAATCAGCAAAATCAATAAATTGAAAGAAAACAATAAAAAATTGTAAAATAATGAAAATAAAAACACTAGAAACATTTTTTTTAAAATCAATAAATCAATAAGATAAACATAAAAATATTAAATAAATAAATAAATACAAGGATATATATTATAAAGTACATATAATAATACTGTTCATGTAAAAAGCTCTGATGCAGAATTAGGGCATCTGGAGCAGAAAAAAACTTGTACTGTAAGTTCAGGAATGCAATAGATCTTACTCTAGTGAGCCGTAAAGTCACATCCCAGCTTGATAGTAGGTCTGTAACAAGTTTTTCTTCTCCTAGCGACACCCGATGTGCTGTGCTTGTCTGTGCTATTAGCCGCATGCAGGGCCGGTGCTAGGGTTTTCGGCGCCCTAGGCAAAATTTCAACAACCCCCCCCCCCCCTTCCTGCCCCGCCGCCCCCCCCCCTTCCTGCCCCGCCGCCCCCCCCCCCAAATAAATAAATAAATAAATATCAGATTTTATTTACCTGGTCTGTAGATGCAGGGGGGCTCTTCAAACCTCTTTTCTTTTCTTCACTTCTCTTCTCTTTTCTGTCCTATGGCTGCTCCTCGCCTTCACACAGGAGGCGGAGCGATGCATGCTGGGAGGGGAGGGGAGGGGGAAAGAACTTTTTTCACACTGTCTGTCACTGACAGACAGTGTGATAATACAGCAGGCGCCGCCGGGTAAAGACCTGTCACCTGATCACTGACGTCAGAGATCAGGTGTGTGATGCGCCGGGCAGCCCGGGCGCATCTGAATGAATACACAGTGACGGCGGACGTTGGAAAAAACCACGCCTGCAGGTCCCAGCGCCCTAGGCAACTGCCTAAGGTTGCCTAATGGGAGCGCTGGGCCTGGCCGCATGGAACGTAGAAGTCATTCGAACAGCAAGTGGACGGTGGCCTTCTAGATCCAAAATAGTGTAAATTTACAGCTCAGCTCCTACACGTTTCATCTGTGTCAGACTTTATCAAGGATAGTGTAGAGCATCTGGACAGGCTATTTATAGCATCTTTCTTGCTGCTATTAGTTGGACAATTAAGTCTTTATTAAAAATTAAGGGTTAAACAAGATGTTATGTTAAGTGCCATACTTATCTGCACAAACTCGAAATGAAGAAAATAAAAATGACATATGGGTAGATATATAGATAAAAATAAATATAACTAAAAATAAAACAAAAAGAAAAGAAAAGTAAAGGAAACAATAAAAATAAATAAAGCATAATTAAGAATAAAAATAGATATAAATTTTAAAAACAGTACTAATAAAATTAAAATAAATATAAAACATTGGTCCGATAACTAGGGGAGGATTGCAATTAGTGTAGACTATATTATTAGAAATGAACCAATATCAAAAGCTATATTAAGTCCACCAATGTTTTCATTTGGTTGATCCATTGTGCTTCAATATGTGAGATTTTATCTATGAAATTGCCTCATCTCCAGAATTGTTCCACGTGTTGGATGCCCATAAAAAAACGGGCCTTTGGGATTACAGTTATGGTTTGTTAGAATGTGATTGGACAGACTGTGTGTGTTCAGACCTTTTCATATATTGTTGATGTTTTCAGAAACCCTAATTTTCACTGTCCGTTAAGTCCTTCTGATATACTGCAGTCAACATTACATAGTAAATGTATCAAGGTCCGATTTTTTCAGCGTGTTAAAATCTCAGCAAATTGTTGTCCAAAAGTTAGCAAATGTATTAAGCTGCAATTTTTACCCTGATCTTCAAAATCGCTGGTCATCTCTGGCAATTTGCTGTGATGTCAAAACTCCTGTGTTTAGCTAACTCTCCTGTGTTGTCCTTTTCTAGCTGCAAGATTAGTAAACACATCACTGTTACACTGTCTGTCTATAGAGCCGGAGGTCTCGGCAGCTGTCATATGTTTAAAAATAAATAAAAGTTGAAAAAAAAAGCGCAAGGTCCCCCCGTCCTACCACTATTAACCCTAGTGCTGCCAGCCTACTGCTGGTTGCGTGAAATTCTTGGAAAAATTTTGCATGTGGTCCCTCCGATTTTCACTTAACCATCTCTAGGCAAACCAGCCGGGGTGGGTAGCACTATAGCAGAGGGACACGCGGCAGGGGTCCCCCTGCCATAATGATAATCAACCCCAGGCTGTCAAGCGCTGGGCTGGATTCCCTATGGAGTGGGGTCCGCCGAAAAAAATGGGCAGGCCCCCTAGGAACAACCAGCCCAGTGCTGAAAGCACTAGGGCTCTTCCTACACCCCTGGGCGATGGGTGTAGGGTAGTAACGGCAATAAAATAGTTTAAAAAAAACAGATGCCATTTTGTTTTGTGGAACTACAAGTCCCAGTCAGTCAGGGTGCCATAAACAGTGTGAGCATGCTGATGCTTGTATAACTACAAGCACCAACATACCCTTGGCAGCCAGGGCATGTTGGCACTTGGAGTACCACAAGTGCCAACATGCCCTGACACCCATGACTGGCTGGGATCTGTAGTTCCACAAAAGAAAATATTTAAAAAAATTACAACACCCTCATTAGACCCACATACTTTTAATAAAAATAATAAAACCCCAATAAAGACACTAAACACCCTCCTTTATACCACATACTTTTATTAAAAATAATAAATACCCAATATACTCACCACTGATGTTTTCATCTGTTGTCAGCAGCTTTTAATCCTAAAATGTGTGAAAAACAAGTTCTAATAAATTTGTATCCAATAGTCCGTCTTGAAATGTCCCAAAATAATTTGTATCCAAAAGTCCAACTTGAAATGTCCCAAAATAATTTGTAAATCCAAAGTCCCTGCTTGAAATGTCTTCTGTTCTTCTTGGGCAAAAAGCCCCCCTTGTTGCTTGAAGTCTTCAGTTCTTCTTGGCCAGAAGGGCCGCCTTGTTGCTTGAAGTCTTCTTATCTTCAGCCAGAAGGGCCCCAGATTTGCAAGATCCAATCCGGAACATGCTTGTTTACCAAAAATAAAAAAAGATGAGACGCCACAAACAGCTTCTACAGTGTAGAAGCTCCAATACGAATGAAGTTAGCACAGCCGCAAGGTCTATTTATAGTATTAGTGGATTTTCCCACACTGTCGTATTGCCTTGAACACATCCCATTCAGCCACAGGAGTTGATATTCATTGGTTAAGGTCCCAATAACTTTATTATAGCTATTATAGGGGTAAACTGGAATAGTAATCCAATGTGACACCAAACGCCATAGGTTAGAAAGAGCATCATTCATAAGGTAATTTCTATGTACAGTGGAGAATGATCTCACAATACACCAGGTAGATATTAAGCTGATACCACAGTGCTTAGGTGGTCCAGAGATGCAAAGCTGTGAACTGTTGGTCTATAAGTCCTTTGGGTAGCCCAGTAAAATGAAAAAGCTTTCAGCTCTTATGTTCGTTTGGTCGCTATAAATAAATATTGCCCACTGCGATCAATGCAGTTCCACCGGCACAAAAGAGATTTAATAGCAAGATGTAACAAATAGCAATTAGACAAAATAAAGTACAGACGATACATACGTAGCGCACTGGATACAGCATACAGCATACAGTCATTCAGTCCTGAAGCCTGTGGTCAAAGTAGACTGATTGATGGTCACAGTGCCTGGTTTATATACAGTTTGTGGTACATAAAAACACAGTGGTGATGTCATGACATTTTTCCACTGGTTCAGGATTTAGGACAGTCCAGTATAATGCAGGTCATAGGTTGGTTCAAACGATGATCACCAAGGTGGTCCACCTTGAAAAAGACTGTTCAAAGATGAAACACGTTGGTGTAAAGCAGGCTCACCTGTGGAGTTTGACTTGAGGAACTATCCATCGGGACGGCGGCAACCCGGGTGTGCTAGTGTCTTGTTTTCGGATGCCCATTACCATTTCCCATCTGGTATGAATTGACTGCTACAGTGTGTGGATTTATACTTGTCTTTATCTGTTTGATATTATTTAATAAATGTGAGCTTTTACTTTTTACTCACAAGCCATTGATTCTATTTATATGGAATTATACTATGCGTGTCTATCTCTCCTGTCTCTCCCTATACGATCATCATTCTGACTACATATGAGAGCTTCCCATATACTTGGCCTAGAGGAGAAGACAAATTGGAGAATTTTTCCACAAACCCCATACATAAAGGCGGCAGGCTGGAGAGTCATATTTAATTATATATTGGTTCGGGAAGGAAAAAAAAGTGACGGTTGAACTGATCGTTTAGACATCGTTTGATACAAGAGTACAATTGGAAGAGACTTCCGATATATGGACTAGATAAGTCATATTCCTTTCTTATACACTATATAATTTGTTGTATTTGTAAATGACATTTTATATTTATGTCTGTGGAAAGCAGGGGCGGATCTAGGCAACTGCTCTACCCAGGGCGATTTTAGGGGTGGCGATTTAGGCCCCGCCCCCTTTCTAATTTCTAAGGCTGCTGACGGCTGCACAGTTCGTGCAGGTCCGTTCAGCATTGGCAGTGTGCTGTCCCGCTGCTCTGATTGTGTTTAAAACACAATCAGAGCAGCCGGGCAGCACACTGTCAATGCTGAACGGACCTGCACAGTGTGCAGCCGTCGGCAGCAAGCCCCGATCGCCCCCCCCTGGATCCGCCACTGGTGTAAAGGAAGCGCTTGAGTATTCCTCTATCTTTTGATATTATTGTTTTACCTTTCTTGACATACTTCTGGGTATTATATGTTATGAGGAATATTTGCTGCATCCTTGATTAGAGGGCCTATTTAAAACTGTTATCTTTTTATATTTTATGCTTACAGAAAGACTGTAAGCTCCAATGGGGCTGGGAATGAGTTCTCTGTACGCGAGGCGGAATTATGGCGCTATATAAATAAATGGTGATGATGATGAATGGTGAGGATAGACAGCCACTGTCAGGAATGGGAGAAGATCAGGACTATTCTGCATAAACACTGATCAATACTACTCACAGATGAAGACCTTAAGCAGAATTTAGGGCCTAAAGTATCCATTAGTTGGAGACATTCTAAAAAGTTCAAAGATCTCTTGGTACACAGTCATCTAACTACCAAACCTAAAATTATCTTTAAAAAAGCAGACAATTTGAAGAATAAATTAGTAAAAAGTGCTTTCCAATCAATAGAAAAAGACAACAAAACAGGAACTTGGATGGGCAAAAATAATCCTGGGTTTTACTATTGTATGAACTGTCAAGCATGCAAGTTAACCAAATCTGCATGTACAAAACCGGTAACACAATTTAAATCGAACTATAATAACAATGTATATACAATCAAAGAAAAAATTACGTGCAACAGTAAAGTAGTGATATATTTACTTGAATGCCCTTGTGGGACTCAGTACGTTGGAAGGACCATTCGCAATCTAAAATGCAGGATAGGAGAACACATCAGTAATGTGAAAAAAGGACTAACTACACACAACGTACCAGATCACTTCCTGAATGTGCATGCAAAAAACCCCACAGGATTGAAATTCATCGGGATAAAAAAGGTGAAAAATCCTGGAGAGGAGGGAATTATTTAGCAGAAATAGCAAAAGAAGAAACATGCTGGATATATAATTTGAATACACTGACTCCAAAAGCCCTGAATTTAGATTTAGATCTAGGCTCCTTTTTACATATCTGAAGCTTATACAGCTTTACCATCTTTTCCTCTTTTTTTCTGTTTCATTTTTTATTTTATTATATTAATTCTATTCTGTTCTATTTTATTGTAATTTATTCTATTTATGAGCAATCATGATACATTAATCATTTATCGTCTATAAACAGCTTTCAAGTTTCTCTACATAATGAGAACCAATGGTTACTAAACAACACAAATCAGCTGTTAAACCCACAAGACTACAAACCACGCCTCCAAAACTAAGAGGCTTTATAAACGGAACTTGAACAGTGAACACTATTACATTGCCCTGAGGAAGCCCGCATGACGGGTGAAACGCGTTGGTTACAAGCTATATTTTTTATTCTACACCTACTTTGTTTTTATTTACATACAATTTGTATGAACGAGCTCGTTCTTTTCTATTCTAACAAGTACCATTTGCGCATGTGCGACCATACAGAAGATTGTGACGTGCATCCGCCCACTGGGAAGCCCAGAGACAGGCTACAGTGTACAGCATACTGGATAGTATGAGCAAAGCGGAATATTAACATCGAACACCAGCATACCACTGGTAAGATCTTCTTCTAATATACTATTGACAGAGGGGATATACTGTACTGGACATTTAGCCAATAGGCGGAATATCGCCACCGCCACTGTACTGAACAATCAGCCGACAGGCGGGATACCGCCACTGAACGCCAGCACATTATTGGTACTGTCCCCGTTCAATATACTACCAACAGACCGTGTGGACGAGTGATTTCTGTCCTACATTTATATCTTTCTGGATGACATTTGTTTTATGCTAGCCAGAGCATTATCGATCAAGATACAATTGCGCTGTTGCGCTATTCATTGCAAACAAGTGTTTATTTCTAATTTTATCTGGTCTATATAAGCCATTCCTTGGAACGTTTTTATAGCAATTTATGGAGTGACTACCTTTATGTCTATAGAGAATTTTTTCTCATTATTCAAATCTTATTTTTGATGTATACAATACAAGGTATTGCTACCGATTTGCATGCAATCCGAATCAACAGGATTGCATGCCACAGCTTGGTTGTAGCTGTTTAACCAGTTAATCAACATTCATATGTTTTTGATTCATGATTGGCCATTTTGATATACCATGATATGTACCAGTGCACTGGTTATTGTATGTATATCATTTTCAGCTGTCTATAATACAGTTTTCTTATTTTTATATCTGTCTCTCTCAGTGTTTATTTTATTTTGACTCTATCTCTATCATACCACTCTTAACATTCAAGTCTCACTTTGCGCCAGTGGCTTTTGTGTATAATCTAACTACCAATACAAGAAGAAAAATCTAGAATGGTAGGAACCTTTGCTTGTAACTTATTTTGAGTTATATTAATGTAATAATCAATAATTGTAGTAGGTAAACCTTAATGAGAAATAATTTACTATACAAAAAAAATAACTTTTCATCATATGTAAGTTACTTTAAATCACTATAATAGTAATAATATTCAACAAAGGGATGATATTACATATTTATAGAAATGAAAAGAGTAATCTTTGAAAACTGAATAATCTAAACACAAGGAAATACTCCCAAAGGGATCTATACAGCAAGACATATGTACAAGCATATAGATATAAAAGTGTATACAATCCCAAAATTAACACATAGATAATGTATAATCACGCAATACTATTAATAATTTACTTTCATCAATACATTTTTGTTTTCTATTTTGAGCACCTTTACACTGCACTAGATGAGAGAAGTATTATTATAATTAAGTTCAAGTAACATCCCTATTACACTTAATTTTGTTTATTCAAGAACATCTATACATCTATAATGATCTATACATATGCAGTAAATTACAGACCGAAAAAATGAATATCACTAAGTAACAAGGATAAAATGCAAAATTTTAATCTAGACATTTAATTTATAGTTACAATTATGATGATTGTATTCTAATTCATTATTTAATATAATGGATGTAATGAAATGCCAACATATTTCAATGTAATAGACACAATGTGATCTTAACTAGAGATGTTCACTGATTTTGATTTTGGATCTGGATTGACTTTATATTTTGGCTTTGGTTTTGGCAAAACCACCCTTGTGTGTTTTTGTTTTAGTTTTGGATCCCTATAAAAAAAAATCACATAATTTGGCTCTTTTTTTGTTCCTACTTTATTATTAACCTCAATAACATTAATTTCCAGTCATTTCCAGTAAATTTTTTACAAGTGACAAGAACACTGCTACCCCTCCTGTTTCTGTATGAGCAATGGCACAGAGCAATGACACTGGAGACTGGAGAGTGACAAGAAAACTGTTACCCCTCCTGCTTCTGTATAAGCAATGGCACTGAGCAATGGCACTGGAGACTGGAGAGTGACAAGAACACTGCTACCCCTGTTTCTGTGTGAGCAATGGCACTGGATCTCCTGGGGAAGGAGGTATTTATGGAATCCAAAACCCGCAAGATCCGACAATGCAACAATGACGTTTTGGGCTCGATTCAGATCCGAGGACGAGCGAAAGTACCGAGCCGGCTCGCAAGCCTAATCGGATCCCCTAAGTTTGGGTGGGCTCGGTTTTCAGAAAACCAAGCCCGAGCATCTCTATACTTAATAGACTTACACTAATAATTATAAAGTGTGAGAATTTCAGGTTAAATAATAGAGATCTCCTAAAGAAGGTACATTTCCATGGTAAAATTCTGTCTAGACAATTAGAAAGGTAGGTTAAAATGCCATATAACTCCAAGGACTGGTCAAACTGAATTTATAAACCTAATTGGTATAACGGACTGGTTGATACCCAGACTAAGCAGTAACGAAACATATGTTGATTGCATCGCAAGACTCTAGCTAATGATTCTGATATAATGGGGAGAACATTTATAAATGTAGCAGGGAAATAACTACAACTACAAAGAACATGACATAACAGCTGTGATTATGTTTCAAAATATGTCACTAAATGATTAATTTTATAATTTATACCCAATCAGCAATGACAAAAGAATCACTATATTCTATAGCGATATACAAAAACTGGTTACATTGAACATAAGCGGCAGTATATACTTACCAATTTATGTTCAGATTGAAATATAATAAGTGCAGACTCTGAATAGCATGTCTTCAAGAATTAAAACTAAAGTGTTATCATTATTGGAGCTATTACCACAGGGTACAAGTAATGGGTTGGGCTCCGAGGTTAGTGTGTGTCTGTCACACGCTGGGTGATCGGGATGCACACCCGATCCCCGGTTCTGTTACCTGGTCCCGCTGACAGCTTCCTCCGTCCCGGCAGCAGTCATCTTCAGCTGCCATCGGGTCAGCGAATGTGCAGACCCGATCTATTTATTCCCTCTGCTCCCTTCCTATTGGATAATGTATTTTGGCTCCAAAATTCAAAAGGCACCTCCTCCTGTTGTTTGGTTCCTGTTCTTTTAGTTACCTCTCAGACATGGCTCCATTTTATCCTGCTGTGTTTTCTCCATTCTGGTGGACTGCATTTCATTTCTACCTGTTGTCTGCAGAGCTGACACTCTACAGAGTATTTCGCCACCATTCCAGTGGTAAACTGTTGTCCACAGAGCGGACTTTCTTCATGGAAATTCATCGCCATTACAGTGGTAACCTGCTGACTGCAGAGCTGACACTCTGCAGAGTATTTCGCCGCTATTCCAGTGGTAACCTGTTGTCCACAGAGCTGACATTCTACAGAGAATTCATCGCCATTCCAGTGGTAACCTGCTGACCGCAGAGCTGACACTCTACAGAGCATTTCGCCACCATTCCAGTGGTAACCTGCAAACCGCAGAGTTCATACTTCACAGTGTGCTCGTCGCCATTCCAGTGCTAACCTGTTGTCCGCAGAACTGACGCTCTAGAGAGTATTTCACTGCCATTCCTCCAGTGGTAACCTGCTAACCTCTACTTTTCCACTCCTCGTGTTGTCCGTCATTGCTGATCATCTCTGCACATTCCCCTAAAGGTTTCGCCTTGTACTCTTAGTAGGGGCTGCGACATGCTGGACAGGCGCAGCAAAGAACAAACCGCCTTCTGGCGGCCGCTAGTGAAAACCCTTTCCCTGTTAGACTCTGCGCCTTACTTGAGTAGTGCTAATCTAGGCAAACCAAAGGATCCATTACCAAACCGTGACAGTGTCTATGAACAAATCTCTTGTTGCCATTGGATGTATTATCACATGTAATGGTTTACAAGTAAAAAGACACACCTAATCTAACTAATAAAATAAGGAGATAGCGGAGCACACTAGTGAGAGAACATGAGAATTATTTACTAACAGTAACCACTATTTCACTGAATTTAAGCAATGATTACTGACCTAACATTACAAATGGCTAGTGAACTGTAATACAACCAAATTCATGCACTAGCTGTAATTACTCCAAGAACGGATCATTACAACAGTGTGAAATTAAAGTATATTACTAACAATGTAACACCGCCATAATTAAAGCAGTGATAGATAGACGTGGTTTAATACATCCCCAATATCTAATTATCAGTGCTGTGATTTGAAGATAAAACTAAAATATCATATATGAAATGATATAAAGGTATTAATTAGCCCTATACTAGGTATGTGAATGTGAGAATTAGACTGTCTACGTTAAAAATCACAGACATATGAATGAATCTTGTTAATTGTTAATTTTATAGGACAAAAGAATAGTGAAATAAAACACGATCATTCATGGTTATATGTTCTTCCCCTTCTCAACAGAGAGGCTTAATCCACTAGACCCGTCATTCTGGGTAATCTGTGATGTCTTTCTTCAGCTAATACTGAAGAAGAAATAAAACCGCACTCAATTAATTCCATATTAAAATTGACCTTCATCTCTCTTGGTCTGTGTGTACATGTTAGGGAATTTAGACTGTAACCTCCAATGGGGCAGGGACTGATGTGAAAGAGATCTCTGTACAGGGCTGTATATTTAGTGGCGCTATATAAATAGCTGATGATGATCATGATATATATGGTACCAGCTGCACAGTCATATAAATTTTAGAAGACCTTGTTCTTGTAAATCTCTCAAGGAGTGGTATTTCACATTGAAGTGCTTGGTTCTTGGATTGACACATTCTGTTTGTGCCATCGTGAGACATCCCTGGTTATTCTCAAAGATTTCTGTAGGTTCTGCTTGTGGCTGCCCCAAATCAGCTAACAAATGTCTCAACCATATCACCTCTTCACTTGCATGCAATGTCGCAACATATTCTGCTTCTGTGGAAGAAAGTCTTATAGATAATTGTTTTCTACTTGTCCAACTGATTATCGCTTCACCAAGTAGAAATAGGTAACCACATGTGGACTGCTTGTGTCAGTAGGGTCTCTAACCCAATCTGCGTCCACATATCCAGTCAGATTACATTTCCTTTAAGTAGCGTATTACTCTTTTAACGACGCTCCAGTCCATTCACTTGGTTTAGAGATCCTTCTACTCACGATTCCTACTTCTGTAGTAATGTCAGGTCTAGTAACAGTGGCAATACACAACAATTTTCCTATTGCACATCTGTGATTGTCTGGTAATTGTATAATTTGGTTGTTCATTTCTTTTATGTAATTGGTTTCCAGGGGAGTAATTGCCGGTTTCGCATCTTGCATCCCAAACTTCTCAATGGTTTCCTGCATCTTTTGGTTCTAGCTTAGGATAAGATTGCTCTTGCTATTTGAACATCTAAATAGTATGCTATATTTTCTAGGTCTTTTGTTTTAAAATCCTCATTCAGATTCTGCAATAATTCAACTTTATCCCCGTCTAGCTCAAAACATACTACAAGATCATCCACATAGATTAGTAGATAAATCTATCTGTCAGTTATTCTTTTTGTGAATAAGCAGGAGTCTGATTTGCTTCTCACAAAGTCCTCCTGTATGAGTGGTTTATTTTTTTAGATTTATTTTTGTGTTCCAGGCTGTCTCTGCCAGCTTCAGACCATATATGCTTCCCTGGAGTTTGCATGCTAGGGCTGGTCTTTGAAGATCTTTAAATTGTGATGACTCTTCCACGTAAATGTCCTTCTTTAGCTCACCATGCATAAATGCTGTCTTTACATAAAAGTGTCTTACTTGTATCCCTTTTGTGGCTGCTACTGTAAGTAGAGTCCTGATAGTAGTGTGTTTTACTACTGGAGCGAATGTTTCATCCTAGTCCTCTCCATATTTTTGTGAGTACTCTTTTCCTACTAATCTTATATTGCGCAATATTTCCATCCATGATGTATTTGATTTTGAATGTCCAATTGCAGCCTTTGTATTTTCTTGCTACTGGCAGTTCAATTAGTGTCTGTCAAGGGTCTATCAAGGCTGAACAGCATACCGAGTTCCCCTGTATGTGGGTAAATACACCCAGGCAGATATCCAACTTAACCAATGGTAGTTTTTATTAATGGAACAACAGGCACAAAACCAACATGTGTACAGAAGTAACAATTACAGGTATTCACAACTGACACGAGAATAGTACATAGAATACAATACCGGTCCTATTATAGCCATCTTGGGAAATCCAACTATACGCTTACGTTTTCCTGGGAGTGCAAAGCCCCAATGACAGCCAGCAGGGCAGCGGTCTGGCTTCACTGTCACCTCGCTTTCGGCGAGCACACAGATTCACAAGACCTGGGGTAGCTTATCCAAAGGAAGAGGAACAAGGGTCCTCGCAGTCCTTCTCCCGATCTCCATTCTCCGTCAGCTGGCATAAACCATACCTCCTACACCAGCCTGATCTTTCCTCCATCAACCCCCCTGACACTCCACTGCTCTTTCTTACACCCACAGAATAGCCTCAGGCTGTTGGGGTGTGTTGACTGTTTGCTGTGTCTTAGGATATTAAGGCATAGGAATACCATACACGTTTTCTAGTTAAGGTGCTTAAATCAGACACAGAAAGTCACCACGTCTGGCTTATGAATACACTACTAAACATTACCTTGTTTGCCTACAGATGTAGCTAAAAGCACAATATTACAATTTCTCATCTTAAGCCTATAATGTGTGGTTACCTAGCAATGTAAATAGCAGGGCCAAGTATACACAATCTATATAAATGGTTACAGCATAATGTAATGGCGACTATTCACTTCATTGTGTTTTAAACATAACACTTGCCTGACTAGATTTTATCAGAGGAGGGGACACTACCCCTAGCTAGATCTCCTGTTGTTTAGGTAAACAAAGATAGCTTCTGTTAAACAACAGTCTGATCTACCTGATAAGATAATTATTGATGTATTGTTTCTGCAGACCTAGAATACACATAGACTTACTCTTCTGGCATAAGTAAACAATAGAAAGCCCTAGGAATATCATGAATACCTCACCTACAGTGTAATAGATAATATGACACAATCTCATATAGTACCAATCTTAAAGCTAATATTCAAACACAGTATGGGGGTGAGCACAGACATGCTATGGGAATGTAAACACACATACTGAATACACAGTCACAATGTGTTCTAGGGCAGACACTCTAGGGGGACATGGGGATAACAAGTACAAGTTCAACGGTATCGTAACAGTGTCCATGTCAGATTGTCATACATGGATATATTTTCCTCTTTTGCTGCTATCCATTTGTCAGCTTTCATTTCTCGTAGGTCAGATATTTTCTTCCCAGGATATGTGTTCACGTATATTGATTGTGCTAGGTTTATATGAGAGGTGCTATACCTATGTTTACGCTGATTGAGCACCTTACTTACTGCTGTGCTTTCTGTGTCTCTTTGTCTTCAGTATCTGGTTTCCAATCTCTTGTACAGTGGCTGTTTTACTTGTGTATTTGGAATTAGTGTTCTCTTCTTTATCCAGATCTGCTGGGATCATCACTTTATTTCTCAGTTCCTCAACAAATGTAACACTGTTGCTTATAGTTATATAATATTTCTGTTTTTGGAACATTCGCTGCACCTGTTACAAGCTGCGGCAACCCTTCCTGTTTGCATCATGGCTGTCATGGCAAGAGGCGGGACGTCACCTGTTTCTAGGTCCCAGCGTCACCATGGCAAAGGCTGGGACGCTCTATCTGACAGCGCCGGCATTAGAGACAGCCGGGCATGCGCAGGTGCACTTTTAAATTAATTTATGTATTAGCAGTCAGGTGTCTGATTAACCTCCAGCACCTCCTCAATTATGATTGGGCATTCTATGTATTTGCTTAGCCTCCCTGCCGACTATAGCGTTCAGTTCCTAGCTGCTGACCTACTCCATTCTATTGTGCTTATTTCTGAATTGTTTTCTGTGTATGACCTTTGGATTGTGTTCCTGGACTTCTGAGTATTTTCTCATGACTCTGACCTTTGCTTGTGACTCCAATACTCTTGTTTGCTGCCGGCTCTAATCTTTGCCTGAATCCGACTTCGCTGATTTTCTCCTGCCCTTGGACCTTTGCTTGTTCCTGACCACGTTACCTGCTGTCATCACCTCCTATTTCCGTACTGCGGCATTACTCATAAGCTTGCATTAAGTTGAGTTTAAGACCTGGGGGCATCTGAGTACCTGTGAGCATATCCAGCTCTATGGGAAAGGCGGCTGCTATAGGTGAAGACCTCTGCCGATAGTTCTGTAAGGTTATGATAATAGCAGGTAGCCGTAACAGTACCCAACAAGAATCCAATGCCACTGCCCGGTTCTGCAGTTTACTGCGTCTTACTGTGTAAATATAGACAAATGCTTTACACCCAAAAACTCTACTATGTTTCATACTGGGTTTCTTGCCATGCCATAATTCATACAGAGATTTCTCCACTGTTCTGGAGAATACTATGTTCTGTAAATAAGTAACTGTTATTGCTGCTTTACCCCAATTTTTTTCAGATAGTCCTGAATCTGTTAACATGCATCTAATCATTTCAGTGTAGGTTGTATTCTTCCTTTGGTTACCCCATTGTGTCCTTGTGTGTAGGGTACTGTCTCTATGCCGAGTTGTTCTAAAGTATTTTGTGTCCTGTGAATTCACCTCCATTGTTGCTGTGAAATGAAAGTGGATTTCTTTGAAATGTATTTCTAGCCATTGTTACATGATCCTGTAGCTTGTCCAATACTTCTTATTTGCTTTGCATTAGCTAGGTGACAGAATATCTGGAGTGATGATCAGTGAAAGTCAAAATATATCTGTTATCACCTGTTGTGCGCACTTTCATTGGGCCACACACGGCGCTGTGTATTACTCTGTGTATGTGCTCTCACTGTGTTTTGGGATTATTATTCTTGTGGCTTTTGTTTTTATACAGCATTTGGCTTCTACTTTCTAAATATTAGCTACAGATGGAATATTGTGCAGCACTGTGGCTAAGTGAGTTCTCTGTACAGCGCTGCGGAATTAGTGGCGCTATATAAATAAATGGTGATGATGATGGCTATCAGGATACATTTAAATTAAAAGTATCAGGAAACAGACATTCAATTAATATGATTAATGTATGATCCATATTCTTAAATGTTACAAGTGACATAAACGATATAAAACATAGAAGTTTGATGCAATCCTATAAACAGAATCCTAACAAATTTTTGAATTGAACATTTTTTAATACTTTTAATTTTTACGGCACAAGTGTTTTGTAGGCAAAGGGGAGTAGAGAGATGGGGATGTAGTTAGAGAGGGAGGTGGGGTCAATATTGGGTTTTTAAGGAATAGGTGAGATAAGAGCGGGTTTGACGGATGAAGGGATGATGTCAGTGAAGAGGGATAGATTGAAGAGGTGAGTAAGACGGTAGCAGGCAGTTGGGGATAGGGAACGAACGAGTGAGAGGGGGTGGGATAATAGAGGAGAATGGACTTCATTGCCCATTGTGGGGTGGAAGGAGCACAAGCAGTGGTGGCTGGAGGCAGAGGCGGGTGGAGTTTTGGGGGGAAAGAGTGATGGGAGGAGGAGATTTTGGATCTGATGGGCTCCATTTTGGAAGTCAAAAAGGAGGAAAAGTCATTGGCAGTAATAGGATGGGAAGGGAGGAGAGGGGGGCAACAGAGGATGCTGAAGGTGGCAAAGAGACAGTGGGAAGTAGAAGATTGAGAGGACATGAGAGACTTGAAAAAGGATTGTTTGGCAAGGGAGAGGGCTGAGCTGTAGGATGAGAGGATGGACTTGAAATGTAGGAAGTCTGCCAAGGAACAGGATTTCCTCCAGTAACATACGGCGGTACGTGAGCATTTTTGAAGGACCTGGGTAATTTTGGAATGCCAAGATTGAAGCGAAGGAGGACAGAAGAAACGGGGGCAGCAGAGTCAAAAGTAGAGGTAAGGGTGGGATTGTTGAGGCAGACCGCCTGGTTATGGATTTCAGGTGGAATAGAGGAGAGAAGACAGTTTCTAGAGGGGAGAAGAATATAGTAGGATCAAGGCTATCAATATTATGTCTAATACGGAATGATTTTGGCAAGGGGAGGGGTGCAGGAAACAATGAAAGGGTGAAGGAGAGGAGATTGTGGTCAGAGAGTGGGAAGGGAGATACGGAGAAATTATAAAGATCACAATGATGGGCGAATACAAGATAAAGAGAGTGACCAAGTGGGTAAGGAAAGAGGTCCATTGTCAGAGGCCAAAGAAGGAAGAAAGGACAAGATGTTTGATGGGCACCTGGTCAATGGGGTTGTTAAAGGGGATGATAAAATCCCCCAGGATGACAGAGGTGAGGTCTGAGGAGAGGTAGTGGGGGAGCAAGGTTGCAAAATATGCTAGTGAATGAGTGGGTGAAGGGTGCAGGGGAGCTTGAAGGGGAAGCAGGGAGAAAAATGGTCTGACACCTGGAGATACACAAAAATTATATAGGTCTAAGAGAGAATGAAGCTACTCAATGTTTTGACAGATTCATTGAGCAGCTTCATTCTCTCTTACACCTATAGAGTTTTTGTGTATCTCCAGGTGTCAGACCATTTTTCTTTTGGCTATTTTTCTTGCTTTGCAGTCCACTCAAAATTTAACAATTCATTGGATGGCATCTATGGCAAACATATATTGACCATATGAATCAGTCTTCCAGGTTTGATGCAACTTGTCCTTTCTGCTATGCCTTTGATAGTAGGGTCATTTGGTTTTCAACCAGATTAATAATCTACTACAAGGCGGTAATCTCTTCCAGCTGGGATGCAGTGGCTTCTGTTGCAAGGTTATTTGTTTCCTGCTGGGCTGCAGCGACTACTGACACAATACGTTTTGTCTTCTTCTGGGCGGAAAGTAGAAATGGCTTCCTGTAGAATCCTACTTCTGACACCATTTGTAGGACAATAACCACTCTGACATTCTCTTGTCTGAAAGAAATTGATCTGCTTTATCTAGTTTCAGCTACGAGAAACACAAATGGCAATAGGTATAATCCACAATGGCGACTCCTGGTCCATGCTTCCCATAACAACACTAACTGTAACACCTCCTAAATTCCTAGCAGATGGTTTCTGGGTCTTAGAATGTAAGGTTCCTTCTTACCCTTTGTTTTCATGTCTGCAATCATTGTCTAGCTTGTATGTCCCTGTGTTATGTTTGCCGTGTTTTCCCCCATTGCCCAGGGCTGCAGAGCACTGGGGCACCTTACATACGAACAACAATAATAATTAGAATTGTCATTTGGCTGACATTTCCTTGATTCAAGCCTTGTCTACTGATTAACACTAATATACAGTAGTATGTGTGCAAATGCTAACTTTTTCCAGAGCCACTTCCTGCTGATTGCTCTTTGCAAGCTGCCAATCTCTCATACATCCATAAGGCAGGCCTCTGAATTTGGTACAATATGTATAGATAAATACAGTGGTCAAAGTGATTGGATGGTGGATCCCTTTTTTGTTGTTTGTGGCGCAGTATACTTATAATCTGGTCCACCAAATTACTTAACCTTACAGACGGCTAATAGGAATAAAGAATATTTTTACAATAATTAAGTGTAGCTCCTATGTTTTGTTATGCAATTCTCTATTGTTTGCATTGGTTAATGGCTTTTTCAAATACATACAGAATCGAGGTGCCTACCTGGCGTAGATGAATACTATATTATGCATAATTTATTTATATGAATAATGGTACTTATAAACTTATAGATAACTGAAGTACTAATGACCTGCCAGGACACTGCGGAGGAAATGGTGTTTGTGCTCGGTACAGTTCAAATCGGGTTATAAATCAGGATTTTGTTTTGCATTATTTTTGCCAGTCCTTTATACAAGGACTGGCAAGAGAGTACTGGGAGAGTAGCCAACTATGAAACAGGTCAGTTAGTAAAGTAAGCCGTTAACTCGGGAAAGTGCAATCGGTATGTCAGATCCAGCTACTTGTCACACTTAGGGCTAGATTTACTAAAGGGCTCAAACCGCCGCTTTTCGGCTATTTTCCGGCGGTGTCCTAACTGCCGGATTTACTAAAGCCCAAACTGCCGTCAAAATGGCCAGAAATGACATTTTTCAAAACCACCAATTTACAAACCGCCATCCCGATTTTAACAATGATGAACATACAAACAGTTGGATTTACTAAGCTGGGGTTTTCAAAACCGCCGCAAAACAGCAATCCAAACAGCCAAAATAAAAGAGGTGGTTGTGAATGGCGAGATTGCTAAAACTGCTGCTGTTTGATCTATTTTTCCATTCAGAACAAAAGAGAAAGCACCATTGACATTTAAAATATTTATTGATAAAGGGACAAAATAAATGTAATATTAACTTATGGGGGAATTTTTTTTTTTAGATATTTTTTTCTATAGCATTATATTATGTGGGAAATGTGAATATATAATATTATTAACTGATTGTTAATGGTGGATATAATTATTTATATTGCAAAATTTGTCATTACATATTGTCCGAATAATATAATAGTTAAATAATTTTATCTCCTTAATATAATGATTTTGTTTCCCCTCATAAGTTATTATTTAATTCATTTTGCCCCTTAATCAATAAATAACGATTACCAGCCTAATTCAAATATCAATGGTGTTAGGGAATTTAGACTGCAAGTTCTCTGTACAGCGCTGCAGAAGTAGTGGCGCTATATAAATAAATGGTGATGATGATGATGAATGATCCTTCTCTTATGTTCTGAATGGCAAAATAGTTCAAACAGCATATTTAAGCTATCCAGCTATTCTAAAGCAAGTATTAAAACTGTCCTGTCCTGTTTTTTGGATGGCGGTTCTGATGGCGGTTTCATCCAAACTGCCGGCGGTTTAGCTTTTTTAATCCGCCAAACATCGCCAGTCATTTTGAATTGAAGCCTCAAGGCGCCCTATAGTAAATGCGGCGGTTTGGACCACAAACCGCCAGCGATGGATGGCAGTTTCAAACCGCCACCAAACTCGATTCTTAGTAAATCTAGCCCTTAGAGATTTGCCCTACTCCCCACTGATGAGCATCAACTCAAGCCCTCACATGATGCAAACTCTTCTTGTTCATTATTTTCATGTATTTTAAATAAGCCTCATCAAATAATTCATATTAAAATAATAACAAAAATGTTATACATCATGCAGGATAAGAGCATATGCTAAACATTGTACTTATGCAACAAAAGAAAAGCATAGTACTGAGCATCTGAAGAGGAAAGCACAATGACCCCTCTCAAAAAGGGAACTGTTCCTGGAAATTAGGTAGATCTGCAATTGCAAGATACCTCTGGTGAAATCCCAGATATTACCGTTACATTGACAACAATTAAGAAAAGATTGCAAATGCACGCTAGAAAAAATGTTTGTAGAAAAAAAAATCATCATCTGAGGAAATTCAATGCTTACTTTTTTGGTGGACTTTCCTTTAATACACAGTATACTACAATATTTTCACTTCATTCATTCATGTTAGTGCAGTAAGGTGTCAGTGTGACAGATGCAGTCACTCAGTCACACTACTGCGGACCACCGCCACTGAAAATCCACTCTGGCCCTGACACCCACACATGACGCCAGGGGCGGATCTAGAAAACCACTGTACCCGGGGCGATTTATGGGGGGGGGGGGGGCGATTTAGGCCCCGCCCCTTTCTAACAGTTTAGGCTGCCGACGGCTGCACAGTATGTGCAGGTCCGTCCAGCCGTGACAGGCAGGGACAGTGTTCTGCCCGGCTGCTCTGATTGTGACAATCAGAGCAGCCGGGCAGAACACTGTCCCTGCCTGTCACGGCTGGACGGACCTGCACATACTGTGCAGCCGTCGGCAGCAAGTGTCTGCTAGTGTCTCCCGATCGCCCCCCCCCCCCCCCCCCCCTGGATCCGCCACTGCATGACGCAAACTCTTCATATGCTTCCCGCTGCTTCCTACAGGCCCTGGCTGTGTTGTGCCCAGCTTCAACCAGAGTGGGAAGAAAAAGTGGCAGTATATCATTGCACTGGATATTATTGTTTATAATTACATTTATTCAACTATATATACAGTGTTCCTCTGCACTGTTGTTTAAGATTTATATCAGGGCTTCATGTTTCTTACACAATCTCACAGACACGTGCAGTATCCCCAGCAATATGCACCAACCTTCAATCTTAACATCTGCAAGCAGAAACTAATCTTATATATTTGAAATACTTTTGTTATAAAAGTGACAGCATAAACACTTTTTACAATGTGGGCATCGGATGAGTCCATACAAGCACAGAAATAGGGTTATTCAAGATACAACATATTTTATTTTTCACCTGGTATTACGAAAGAGACACATTCTGTTAAACTCTCCTTTATGGCTATTTTGTTGCAAATCTGTTTAAAAGATTCTGTAGCAATGCTGACATCTAGTGGACAATGCAAGTTTTTCCAAACAGAATTAACTGCAATAACAATTTTACTACTCAGAACTTTTTCTAAGTTTAAGCTTATACAGAGGCAGTTTAATTTGTTAAAGTGCACCCATGGTAAACACAGAGAAGGCATTATTTTTTTTTGGCTGAACCAAAATTCATGAGAAAACAGCATATCCATTGACTAGGAATACGATGAGTGAAAGATTAAGGTAATTTGTAGATCCTCTAAAGCAGAGGTGTCCAAGTTCAGTCCTCAAGGGCTACCAACAGTTCATGTTTTCAGGATTTCTTTAATCATGTGCAGATGGGTTAATCTATTTGGCTGGGTTAGTAATTATCCCACCTGTTTCTACAGAAAGAAATCCTGAAAACATGGATTGTTAGTAGCCCTTGAGGACTGATCTTGGACACCTTTGCTCTAAAGGTAATGGCCAATCAGTTTTCAAAATAAGAACATCAAAACTATCAATCAACATCCAGCGATTAAAATTCAGACAGCACCATGTCATTAGTGAGTATCAGCGGAAAAAAAAATAATAATAGGAGAAAGTATTTCTTGCTACTCATAACAGCAGATTCAATTGGACGCTAGGTGCCACCAGACATCGCCTCAATGTCCGGTTACGCACATTGCCAGCCAATATGACAAAGATTCTCCACTTAGTTTTTACTTGCCTCTCTATGGGTCGTGACACATGTAAACTAAGGTATCCTTTGGTTGCTGAATGGAAGAATATTGTGTTAAATTCACATACGTAGAGGAGAGAAGATAAAGCACAATCCAAATCCAAATCTGGATCCCAATTTTTATAAAATCATTTTATTTAATCCTCATAATTAAAAATTGTACTTGTACCATGGGAGCTATGGATCATATGGCATCTGCCCAGGAGCCAGGGGCAGGCCGGGCTGGGTGGCATCTGCCCCCGCCGTGCCGGTTCCATAGTGGGCTACCTTGGGCTGGGTCACCTGCCTTTTTTTCCCTTTAGAATAGGCTGCTGTGTGGAGTCATGCCCCCCAGGCTAAAAATTTGCCAGCCCTCCCCTGCCAGTAGCTATATCTTAATTAGGCAAAATTAATTGTATGTTCTTAGATTTGCAACTACTCCTTCCTTTAGGTATCATTCTTATGAGGGATGCTCTTTTGTTACAAGTACCACTGGCACTTACTACTTAGTCTGGGGTAAAATAAATCTTTCTTTAGGTTAAACGGGCTGTAGAGATAATTTTAGGAACAAGGGACAGAGTTAAATGATGAGTATTAGAAGGGCTACTCTTCCTCTTTCACCCCCTGCTACAGAGATCTAGTAAGACTGGAAGCTAGCAGAAAATATATTAGCGGTTTGTACACATGGGCCTGAATCATCAAGGCATTCATACTAAGCGCAAAGTGCGTTTGTTTCGGAACGCAGGTAATTCAGGTCAGTGCACGCCTGAATTCAACAAGGAGAGGAGCTGAAGATACCTGCACTGATGAATTTTGGTGCACGTCTGCTCTGCTCTACTACACAAGACACTGTAGGATATGACCAATATCTATGGTATATAAATTTGCAAAATATAAAAAATAATGTCACCTGTTAATATTAAAGACATTAATGATAAAACAGTACATTTAAAATATATTTTTACAGTTGCTTCTGAATGCAAACACGTTGTAGCATGCATACGCGACTGTCATCAATAGCAATCAGTAGAGATGCTCACTGACCCCAATGTTTTGGTTTTGGTTTTGGTTTTGGATCTGGATTAACTTCATGTTTTGTTTTTGTTTTGGCAAAACCGCCCTTGTGTGTTTGGTTTTGGTTTTAGATCCCTATTTTTTTCTAAAATCTCTATTTTTTTTCTAAAATCACATAATTTGGCTCTTTTTTTGTTCCTACATTATTATTAGCCTCAATAACATTAATTTGCAGTCATTTCCAGTCAATTTTGTCAAGTGACAAGAACACTGCTACCCCTCCTGTTTCTGTGTGAGCAATGGCACTGAGCAATATCACTGGAGAATGGAGAGTGACAAGAATACTGCTACCCTTGTTTCTGTGTGAGCAATGGCACTGAGCAATGTCACTGGAGAATGGAGAGTGACAAGAACACTGCTACCCTTGTTTCTGTGTCAGTAATGGCGCTGGATCTCCTGGGGAGGGAGGTACTTATGGAATCCAAAACCTGCGGGATCCGACAATGCAACAATGACGTTTTGCCTCGATTTAGATCCAAGGATGCATGAAAGTTTGGGTGGGCTCGGTTTTCAAAAAACCAAGCTCGAGCATCTCTACTAATCAGGATTTAGACTACATCTGTAGCTGGAGCAAGAGAGACAACAAATAAACATAATATCTGAGAGATGGCCAGAGCTTGAATTGGACACTGCTGCATGTATTTAAGATTGGCACTCCCTTACTGTACATTGACTATGGCCAAAGGCAGCTGGCTTCTGTTACCTACAAACAAAGATGAGCCAAATAATCGAGATGCAATATCTGACCAGTTCACTAAATTTGGTCCCATTATTCATTAATCTGTCAGTTAAAACTGCATTGCATATATTATTTGCATACATTCCTATACTGCTAGGTCTCTCCACCCCTGAGCAATCTTTCTCTGGTGTAAGGTGGGAGCTAACACTCATTTGCTTGAGCCCTTTACCTGCAAACTGGATTTTTTTTTCTATGGAATAGGATTGCCATATAGCAGAGACTGGTGGGTCAGGCAGTAAGCTTCTGATATTTACTGAAGTCAGAGCGAGTGAAATAAATGTGACTTTCCTGCTAGCTCCAGGTCACATGAGCGGGACAAGGTCTCCTACTGGTTAGATTATTCTGAAGCTTATTGATGGCTCACAAGCACAAAAAACCTGCCGCATGGAAATATGATGCTAAATATATACTGGGGGTATATTAGTTGTCTGCAGCTGAAGAGATCAGTGAGATCTCAGAAATAAATAGATTGAACAAGCACAAAATTCAGCGCTGACAATAAATACACCCCATACACATGAAATGATCCATTAGGTAAATAAAAACAATTTATTTATAAAATGTAACAATACATAGAGCAATCATTGGCCAGTGAACCAGTTAAAAAGCTGCAGTATACCACTAGATAATAAACACATAGATATTAGATGCTAAACATAACAAATCTAGGACCATAGAAGGTGAAATATAGTCATAACCATGGGTAACGATGATGTAATAACTGAAATAGTCCTGAGAACACTCCAATAACCGCACTCCAGAGTGAGAGATAATAACGGTGTGGCCACACCAAAAACACACAGCTGGTATGATCCTTTAATGCTGGTAATGATCTTAACTCCGGAGCGAAATAAAAAAAAAATTCTTCAAATACAAGCATAAGAAGTGTAAACCGAATAATTACCGTCAGTCCACAGGCATAAGAGCTGGAAAGGTAATTGTCCCGTTTATCCGTAAGCCGCTGGTTCATCAATCAGACCTGGTTGAAATAGTCAGTTCCACATAATGGTCTGTGTGAACATATGGGACAAGTAGATAAAAATATTGATGGCAAACTAATCCCACAATTTTTTTCAGAAACTCAAGGAGGAACGATCTAGTCATCCCATGAGCAGGAAAACACAAATGACACAAATATTTTGTAATCATTAGTAAATGTTTACAGACTCACAAATCTTATCCTTCCTAGACAAAATGTAACTATTCCACTCAAGGGATGTGAACTGTGAAACTGATAGGCAGATTAACCTTCAATGATGGAGCTGATTTTGTAAAAAGGATTAAAAAATCATTTTGTGTCTTTAGTCAGGCTGAGTATTCTTCTAGCCCCTTGTGTATAGTGGGAGTGACCGAGAAGAAAATATTATCAGTTGTCAGCCATTTGTAAAGTCAACAGGGCTTGCAATAGGTGTAGGTTGGGCAGGATGGCCGTTGTTATTCCTTAGAACAAATCCAGTTTGTAAATCATAGATTCCAGCAAACTAGTGTTTTGTCTATAGGAAGGCTTGTCGCCTAGCAACCGCTGGTGGGGAGACTACCAAGCACTTGTTGGTTATTCTGAGATATGTGATCTCTTGTAGATCGGCTGGTCTCCAATAATGCTTTGTAAAGGTTTGAGCTGAGGACCTATGAGCAGCATGCATAATTGCTTGCAAAAGTATGACTTCTCACCTGTTTAGGCGCTAACTGCACTGATCATGCATGGCCCTTGTACTGGCTAGTGTCTATACATAATTAAGAGATATTCCCGCTCTGAGGAGCAGTCATGGCAAGATGTTGACAGACATGAAATGAGACTTGGATGAGGTTCTGAAGAATCCAGGGAACAAACTGATTTGCCTGATTAGCTGCATCTACAATTTTATATTGAAGTTTCCTGGGAATCTGGTCAGTGGGATAATTATACATTTTTCTCCAATATGGAGATTATGTCTGGGTCAATATCTAGAGCAAATAAAGTAGTAAAGTAGGGACATCTGTAAGTGTGAGTGGCTATTTAACACCTACTAATCTTCTGTGATCAGAATGAAACAGAAGGTCAATTTTTGCATCTCAGAATTATGTTTTAGTGCCTGATGTGTGTCATATAATTTTGCAGGGGGTGGTGCTGGGGGGATTTACCTGATAGGGCACCCTAGCCATATGGCTTCTTCTTAATTGACCTCATTTATACAAAGCTGAGATTCTGGTCACTTTCTCTGACTCTCAGTATACGGAGAAGGAGCGTGAAGGTCATTCTTCCTTTACAGGAAAAACATTATGGCTCAAGGAGTGACCTTTATGCTGAGTGCTGGTAACTTCTTGCTGCTAGTTCCAGGCAGAATAATTATTTCGACTACAGACAGGGCTGGTATCCCAGCTGCAGGCACAAATTGGCTGCTAATAACAGGCAGTGCAGGGAAGGTGGAGAATGCATCTGCTGTACCGGTGCCCCAAACTCCTCTTAGCGGCCCTGATTGTAGGCTGCAGTAAGTGTCCTTTGTGTTTGATGATGAATTGAACTTTTCTGAATTCTATGGCGTATGGTTTGGTTCCGAGCATGCACAAAGTAATTGTGTGAATTATATGCAACCTATCACCAGTTATTCTCCTTAATGAATCAGGCCCCTCGATTCTAAGTCAAATTTAATTATTTTGCATAAATTGATTATCTTAAATGAATTTGTAGCACATATGCTGCACTTTTCTTTTGATAGAAAAAGAGACATTTATAAGACATAAGTTGGCAAGTATGGGTAAAATCTCTTGGACTATAACACTCTGGGAGGTCCCCAGTTTCTCACATCATCTCTCTCCTCTCACTGTCCCCTCTATAACTCTTTCCCTTCTTTTTACAGCTCTTCCTTCTTCTCAGTCACTAGCAGCCTGAACTAGGTTATCACCAGCAACCAGCTTAAGTCCCTTCTATTTCCACAAACACCTAACTCGCCCTCCAGGTGACCCCTCCTGTATTCACTGGGGTGCAGGGTTTACTAAGACGCCACTAGGGGGCGTTACAGACATAAGCCCTGGCCAGTTAAAAATATGATTCTTTACTTTCACAGAAAGGATCAAACAGATTCACACATTGAGAGATTGAAAAAATAAGAGATTGTGTAACTCAACTTCTAAAAATAAAACAAAACTAAAAAGCTTTGTAATATTACACAATGTGACTTTTTAACCTTAGAACTCCTTGTGGGCCCATAGCCCTGAACTCCTAATGAAAGTGAATTGGAAAGATAGTGAAATAGACATTAGTTAAACTGGAAAGTAATTTATTTGCTGTTTGATAAGTGTTGTATATAATTTAATAAGTATTATTTAAATTGTGACTTTTGCCAAATATCCAATGCATTTTCTACCCTTATCATCCCTAATAAATGTCAACCCCTTAAAAGTGTCCAGCTTATTTTGTGGCCTTGTGTTGGCTGGGGTCTCACCTCTTTCTCTGGGTTTTGGTCAGCACCATTCCCTCTCAGTAGTCCAAGTGGCCCGTTGACCAAACACAGGCAAGCAGGACATGGAGGCCACTACATACGGATTGTACAGTATATAATGTGAATATAGCACTGAGAGTACTGTAGTTCATTGCTTTCTTTCAAATATATTACCGAAATATTTATTATGGTTTTGGTAAGAGAAAAAAAATGTAAGACTTGCTAAAGAGATACAAACTTTATGGCTCTATAAGCAGAAATTATATTCCAATAATCTGTAACCACACTTACTGCAGTGTTTATTGGGGTGGAAATATGCTGTTTATAAGACAGGGAAGTTTATGGCTCTGTAAGGATAAAGTTTATTCCAATAATCTGTAATTACACCTATTTCTGTGAAAACAGGCAATCGGAAATCTGCCGGAGCTGAGAGACGAACATAAATTACAAAGACATCTGTAATATACCTACAGATATTAAAATATGAGTGAAAACTGAAACAGTCCTAATCTACCAAGTACTAAATGAAGCAGCATTAACCCATACTCGCCTACTTTTTAAATCTGTAACCCGGGTTCTCCCGGAGTACAGATCATGTGACAGAGGGTAGGAGGGGGCGTGACAATGTCTTTATATCACTATAGCCCCGTCATGGTGCGATAAAGCCCCGCCCCCTCGTTATTCAATGCCGTGAATTTGGGCATTTTACAGGATGCGGTAGGTTTGTCTACTCTCGGGAGGCTGGGAGGACTCCTCGAAATTTGGGAGCCTCCTGGACATTCTGGGAGAGTAGGCAAGTATGCATTAACCCAAAAATGAGCCCCTTTACCCTAATTATCTCTTGTAATTTCTCATGCTCTAAATATTGGCCTGCTGAAATCATTAGATGTGTTCATTAGAAGTGGACTGACTGACGTGGTGAGTGGAGTAGGGCCAAGTGAGAGAGGATTCTTCTTTCTCTACCTCTTCATGTGTGATACCATCAGTCACCACACCCCAGTGACTGCAGGAACAAGTGCAGGTGACTTATATCACTTTGTGCTTCTTCCTACAGACAGTTATTGCAGATGACTGAATTTATGAGAGAGACAAGAAGAAGCGTCTAGGAGGCAAAGTGACAACCTCATTTCTGCTGTCCCTAAAATTGTGACACCTGGGATGAGATTCTCACCTCATGTCCTGGGACAAGTGGCTACACAAGTATGTATAACAGTCCACAAAGTGCTCCCCTGTATTACAGAAAGGATATGACATCTATAAGGTCATGTGATCTATTCTGACTTCTCTTTTCTCTGTTCAAATTGATTTATAAACTTTTTTAGCCCATATTCACAAAATGTTTCCCCAGCAATATTCAGAGAAAGTTTGAAAAAAAAATATGTTGCTGAACTCTATTTGTAACTCACGCACACACTTATCAATCTATTAGGACAGTCTCCGAACAAGTGTTTAGCTAGGTTCATGCTCTGTTGCTGTCTGGATAGAACTATTAGAGGGTAGATTACAGGACACACAAATGGTCATTTATGACCACAAAAGTGAAAACCCATTGCACAAATGCTGTTTTGTGATATCACACTTCTACTTTTACGCAATTGCACTCCTGTTTTACAGGGAAACACAAGGATTTATGGGCCAAGATGCATCTGTGGGACTGCAATTATAGCTCAAGCTGACAGGATGAGTTGGGTGGATCGGCCCATTCATTGCCGACCATGGATTAGGACCATAGCGCACCTACTTATACACAATCATGCAAAATAATATTTCGTTTTTCGGGACAAGATTAGGTAAATGCAATAGTACTGGACAGGGAGCATTTACAGCGATGTTCCAAGCTTTGTAGAAGAAAGAAAGTACTTGATCTTTCCTCTTCTAAGGTGCCAATGACTGTGTCTCATAAATGAAGCTACCCAAGAAGTTTTAGGAGAACAACTGAAAAATGTAATGAAAAGGATGGTCCTAAAGTCTTACTAGGTTGGACTTTTACTAATTCCACCATGCACATTTTCAGGATTCAATAAATATCTAAAGAAAGGTGCACCAGGGGAGTCAACATATAAGTAAAAAAATGATTGCGGATTTATACTGTTATATAAAACTACTTTCTGCAAAAACAAACAATAAACACCTAATAATAAAACAATACACAATAAAAAATGAATAGACACTAATCCTAATGTCCTAGATGCCGGGTAAGATTGCAAAATTACTTTTCACTCTCTACAAGAGGAATATACATGTGTATTATTTTATAGCATTCCAGATGGAGCTGGGATAAATAACAGCTATGAATAAGAAACACATACAGATCCCGTGTTTATCATTTGCATTAAGTGAACTGGCCATTCACTTTTAATTACGGACTGATATCATATGATTGAGCTATTTAAGAGTCTAATGATATACAGCAAATGTGGGACTGTTTATTTCTAATACGAAGTGTATAATATTTTATTTTGTATTTATTGTTTTATTATTATTTTTAGGTGCTTATTGTTTGCTTTTGAAGAAAGTAGTTTTATATAACAGTATAAATCCGCAATAATTTGTATTTTTGTATTTATATGTTGAGTCCCCTGGAGCACCTTTCATTAGATATTTATTGTGTGACTATTGGTTTAAGGATTGGCACCCCTAAAATAGGTAGCGGCATGGGACTATATAATTAATAACATTGATTCCTGGAGTACGTGCGCTTAAGAGTATAACAGTTTGTGATCTACATTTTCAGGATTATCTGTAAACCTAGTCATATTGACTTCCAAGGGCAGTACCAAGGTTTGACAAGTTGGTGTACACCTTGAAATGTGTTAGTTAGGTAGACACTTGTGCACATGCAGAAACATTAAGGAAATAAATGAAGGGGTTAGTCCTAAAGTAATAGTAGACAGGACTGTAATGGCATATTGGATAGGACTGTGATGTGATATTTTTATGCTTTCAACCATAAACTTAAAAACTCATGCAAAGCATTATATGCAGCAGATCCCAAAAGCGGAATGTGGCATGCGTGAGACTACAACCTATTTCCCTCTAGAGAGAAAAGAACTCCGGCGCTCACATCGGGGGAAGGTACTTTAACAATAAGAGAAGAGGTTTAACCGTTAACAAACCGAGACTGTCAGGTACACCAATTGATATAGTTAAAAAACTCTCTTTCCAGTCGCCACTGCAACTGTTTCAGGGTCTATTGCAAACCCTAAAACATAAATAACATACAAAAACGAACCACGCTGTGGAGAGTGGAATATACAATCATAAAACAAATGTTGGGTATTTAGATGACAAAGATTGGTTCAATGTCTAATATTAAATTTATTACACCATTTTTATATTTTTTTTGTGCCTTACCAGTATGTTTTTTTTTATATATGTGTGTGTTATCGACTGTGGTGTAAAACATTTAATATTATACATTGAATCAAGCTTTGTACATATACAATGTCAGTACTTTTTACAAGCCCACTTATACTTGTTTGAACTTTTACTGTGTGCATTCCAGTCATTTATTGATTGTAAGCTGGAGTGCCTAGGATAGTGACATTAATTATGCAACATCATTTTTGGGTAGAGGTACCCTTTAAGAGAAAAAATATTGGCAAAGTTGATTAAAGCTACTAACCATTAAGCCAATAGATCTTCACATTTTCTTACCACGTTCAGCCTTTTCAAACCTTTGACACTAGTCTTCATCGGTGTGACCGAAGACAAAAGTGTCCAAAGTCATTTTGATCTTTGCGCTAAATAATTCCTACAGGTCTCAATGTACAGTGGAATGTGGTTCAATATGCTTTAGTCAATAGTGAAGTTATCAATTCATTTATTAATATTTGCATTCATATGTGCCTATGTTGAATGGGCATTTATAGATCTCTAATGGATCTGTGTCTGTTACCCTTCCATCTAAACTAACTGCTTTAAAATGTAATAGTTAAAATGTTAATCTGAATGTAAAAAAAATTAATCCTAGAGAATTGTATTGAGAATAAGCAAGTTAATTTTAATTGCTATGTTTTGCAGTGCACAGCATCGAAGAAACAGTTGTTTCTGTATCCCACAACCAAATTACTTATCCATCACCATAAGGAGCCAGCTCTGACGGCAAAGCAGATACCGCATCGTCTTTAAGAATGTAGGACACATACAATATAGTAAAAAATAAATGTACTAGTGCAAGTCACCAGGTATGCAAAGGTATTAGAATAATAAACTCCATAAGTAAAGGCTGAGAAACAAAAGCATGAAAAGCATGAAAGAAAGCCTCTGGGGGGAGACACAGGCCACAAATACATTCATGATCGGTGCAAGTTACATTTTCTTGTATTATTATTTGTAGTTTTCATAAATAAACTCCCATATATATATTTGTATGTTCGTTTTTTGTTTTGGGCATTTTGCAAACAATATTTTCAGCATGTGAAAAACATGAACATAATATATGGATATAATATAATAATTATGGGCTACAATAAATGATACATATGCACAACATAGAGGTTCACTGTTCTAAAGAGCTGACAATCTGTAAAAATGCAAGGCACATCACCAGACACAACTAAGCAGGGGTACTTATAAGCATTGATATTTAAAATTGTAAAATGAAGACATATTTGTCCTCTTACTAACTGAACTACAATGGATTACCACTGCACTGTATTGCTAACAATATATAACTATAAATATTCCTACTAATCGGTGATGCTATCTCACTAGGGTATGCTGGGATCAGTAGTTCCACATAGTAATGTAATCATAAATAACCACATCAACATGTAAACAATCTTTTATGATAAATTAGCACTCCTTCCCTCATCTTTATTGCTCTCTTAATCCATTTGGGATATGCTTATCTTCTTTCTGGAATTAATTAATTGATAATCCATGGGTTAAAAAAAATAGTATGCCATACAGTCTGCTCCAATATGGCACAGGCAGGCGTAAGTGCCAGAATTGCACTAGTCAGCATAGGTGCAAATGCATGAGCCCTCTTTGCACCATATGGGTTTAGGGTTGGTCTTTCAGCATTGCTAATTAAGGTGTGTTTATTTAATGCAAAAATGTTTCATGCTCTATTGCAGAACCAGTTTATCCCAGAGGGCTTATGGCACTCAAGTTTAATTTATGGGTCCTAATAATGTTCCCTAATAATATTTCCTGAATTTGAATTATAATAAGCATTAGACGTGAAGGTGCCATCGCTGTACATATGGTTCACTAAACAGTTTATGGGGGACTTTGCAACAAAAAGGAAGTCTAGAGTCATTGTTTTTACGTTTACTAATCATTCTGCATTTATGGAGAACAAAATATATAGATATACCATCATATAGACCAGGGTTTCCCAAATCCAGTCCTCAGGGAACCTTAACAGTTCATGTTTTCTAGGTCACAAGTGAAATAATTATTACTACCTGAAGGTTTTTAAAATTGTGTCAAGTCAGTAATTAATACACCTGTGGTCCAGCAAGGAGCTATGGAAAACTTGCACTGTTAGGGCTGCCTGAGGCTTGAATTTGTGAAACCCTGATATAGACTGTGCAGCATTGTGACCTGAAATAAATCCTGTGTCATGCATACACCAGGTGATACTATTGATATCTATGAATGGAAAGATTAATTATTAGACTATTCACCACCTGAAGAGTCTCCTTATGGTCAACCTCTGAATATGGCTCTACTGCACAGTCCTCCACTTGTTCATGTAGTGAAGTACCCGCCTCCTGAGCTGGCTCCACCTACCACAAGTCTACCTGTCCATGCATGTTTATAAGGAGGAAAGCAGACATTATAGTTCTTAGTTCATTATATGTTTAGATATGTTAAATATGTGTGCCTTTCATTCTTATCTTTTGTTTTTTTTTGTTCATATATAGTTCGATTACAAAAAAAGTGCATTACCTTTCCTAGTCTTTAAAACATCTTTTGTCATTGCCATTGATAAGGCACCTGGCAACAGCTGAATTCATTCCAGCACACGTGTGCACTGCAAATGACCTTGCATGTGATATTGAATTTCTAGATGTTAGTGCATTTAACCTTATGGAAATTTAAATATATAGTCTTTTCTTGGCTTTTAGTTTGTAGCATCTATGTGCTAGGTAATATGTAGTTTTAGTAAAAAAAAAAAAAAAAAAAAAAAAAAGGGTTGTCTAATCTGGTGCCAGGTTTACCTAAAAGTGTGTTTGTTTTTTAAAAATGACACATTAGAGTCAAAGTAATAAAAATAATGGTTTTCCTCTATCTCATTGTCTATCATTTACTCGTACATAGAAGAACCACCAGCTACACACGACAGTCTGGAACCTGCGAGCCAGGACTATGAAGAAACCAAGTCCTTCATCTCCCTGTCAGATACCATCTCCATTCATCCAAATTGTGGCAGACATAGTGGAAGACTATGCATATTAATGATCTTTTAGTCTTTAGGTAAGTTTTGTGCTGTAGGCTATGCACCATTTTAGTTGCCCTTCTTTGTAGTCTCTAATGTATTTATATCCTTCTGGAGATATGGCCTCCAGAATTGAACACGGTATTCTAGATGAGGCCGTACCAATGACCTATACAGTGGCATTATTACTTCTTTCTTTCTGTTACTGATCCCTCTCCCTATGCAACCAAGCATCTGACTGCCCTTTCTCATTGCTTTGTTACATTACTTACCTGCCGTTAAGTCACCTGAAATAGTGATTCTTAGATTTCTTTCCTCCTCAGTAGTTTTTATTATAGTGTCATTAATACTATATTTAGCCTTTAGGGTTTTGAGAACCAAGTGCATGATTTTGCATTTTTTGGCATTAAATTGTAGTTGCCACTATCTTGACCATTCCTCTAGACTACCTAAATCTTCAATCATTTGTTTTACCCCTCCTGGTGTGAATACCCTGTCTACCTTTCTGCAAAAAGGCATACTTGCCCTTCAATACCATTTAAAATGTCACCAATAAAGATCCTAAAAAGCACTGGTCCAAGTACACTGGTCCTTGGGGTACTCCACTGGTAACCTTTCCCTCCTGTGACTGCACTCCATTTACTATACGTCTCTGTTTTCTATCCTGCAACCAAGATTGTATCCATTCAACCATCTTAGAATCCAGTCCTAAGCTTTCAAGTTTTCAATTTAAATGACGTGGGACAGTGTCAAATACCTTACTAAAGTCTAGATGAGCTATAACTATGCCCCCCCCCCCCTCCAGATCTATTACTTTATTCACCCAGTCAAAAAAGTCAATAAGATTTGTTTGACATGATATCCCCCTAGTGAATCCATGCTGTTTGGGATCCTGTAAGTTACTGAATTCAAAATGTTCTACAACTCTTTATTTTAAGAGTGTTTCCACCAATTTCCCTACTACTGATGTAATGCTCACTGGTCTGTAGTTGCTCGCCTTTTCCTGGCTTCCACTGTTGTGCGTGAGACTACATTCGCTCTCTTCCAGTACTCTGACATTACTCCTGTAGCTAGTGACTGGTTGAATAATTCTGTTAATGGTGTTACTAGCACCTCTTTACGCTCTTTCATTATCCTTGGATGTATCCCACCTAGCCCCATTGATTTATTCACTTTATATTTTCAGAGCTCAGTTAGGACCTTCTCCTCTGTAATTGTTGTTGTATCTACCTCATTATTATGAATATACATGCAACTTAACTGTGGCCCCTTCACATCTATTTATATAGTGAACAATGAGCAAAAATAATTGTATTAATATAATAAAGTGATCTGCTATTACCTTGTCTCCCTCAACGAGACTGTCTGGGCCTGATTCATTAAGGCAAAAAAATGAGTAAGTTTTCTCGTGGACAAAGCCATGTTACAGTGCAAGGGGTGCAAATTAGTTTATTATTTTGCACATAAGATAAATAGTGGCTGTTTTTTCATGTAGCACACACATACTTGATAGCTTTATTTGTACACTGAAATGTAAAGTTGTTTTAGAACAATCCTTACCCCAATAATACATCTGACCTCACATTTTAAATTTACCTCTCCCACAATGCAACCTGGTTTTGCCAAGATTCAAAGTTACTCATAAATCAGGCCCCCTAACCTTAGTTTTATTAATCCTCCTTTTGTTTTTCTCCTTTCACTTATATACATAAAAAAAGTTTTGCCCCCTTTACCTACTGACTGGGCCATTTTCTCTTCAGCTTGTGTGATACCCAGAATCTGTTAGGCACTAGGACCCAGTGAAACAAGACTGTAGCACAGCAGGATACTGGAGAGACTTTAAGACCCAATGAAGTCCAGTCTGTGAGGGCTGCTGGAAGGTTCTTTGTTTTGTGCGACAGGAAAAATGATGAGACTGTGGAGACAGTGAAACAAGAAAGCAGAGCAACAGAGAGAGGGTTGAGGAGCCTTGTGAAGACAGAATATAGAGGAAAACAGATAAAAAGGACAGCTAATGAACTGGAGTGACAGCAACAGTGACTAGGAGAGCTGATAGAGTTATAGAGGAGCAGCAGTGAGCTGAGGTAGTGAGACACGGTGAGAAAGAGTTCTGAGACAGACAATAACAAGTGTAAGAAAGATAGCATTATAAAGAGAAACTGATAAAGATATAGAAAGAGATAACAGAAGAGGATGAGACCGTGAGATATATTTACCTGTTTGCAAGTGACAATTTCTCTGACAGGGAAACAGCAAATAGTTTCACATATTTATCAGAATATCAGTATTATTTAATCCTCCCAATCTATAAGAAGAAATATACTGAACATTTGTCTGAAAGTTGTTTAATCACCAGATAAATGTGAAGTGTGTCCAGTGACAGAGACTCTTACCTCACAGTCACACAGAACCTCCATTATAGCTGTAACTAATTGTCACCTCAGAGACATTCTCCATCTTGTGGTTGGCATCCCTATTGCCTAGCTAAATCTATTACCATAAAGACTAATGATTGTTCATAGAGAAAGGAAAAATGTAATTCTTTTATTTGATATGTTATATGTAGAAATGTAAAAAAAATTGTTTAAATCTGCTGTGCAATTTAAATAACCGTTCCAATACACGCAAAGGCAGTAAATATTGATTTAGATTAAAAATAAAATATTTGTGTGTAGCATTGCTAATAACTAGAAAATTGGAATTATATGATATTTATTGCTAATCATTATTTGCCTCCAAAACAAACATTTTAGTAATATACTATTTCTCAATAATAAATTTGACGTTACTTAATTTCTGGTGTCCTAATTGCATTGGGGACCTGAGGGTTCTCTACCCCACTACCGTGTCGTGAACCAAAGATGAGCATCCAGAAACCATGGTACGATCCGCACTACACTCAACAACACCTACCTAATTGAGTGTTACACTTGTACCTTTGCCCATCTGATTACCTTCTTAGCCTCCTTCTGTCTAACAGGATACACCTCTTTGTCTCCAGTATGCTGATTCTGCTAATATTTCCTAAAGGCCATCCATGAGCACAGCAAGAACAGATTTCTCTGCTCATGGAGCAAAATCAATAATTATTGGCTGCCTTGACCGCTAATACTCAGGACATGCTATGCAAATAAGCATACGTCCAACTCAGGATCAAGGCCAATGTCTGGTATTTTTAAGTAGCAATCACATTGGGCATTGTGTGCGTTTTTAGCATGAGCCTAACATGCTCTGCTGAAGGTGTTAAAACGGCATACATACAATATCTATGTTTTTTAAATGTAATTCTTGAAAAGCTTTGTAATATAAACAGAATATTTAAGCAAAAAAGACAAAATAAAAATTATGCCTGATCACCTTGCATCTCTGATAATCTTGCCATATCAATGATTGCCTCATTATGAAGGAGCCATGGCTAGTCTCTGGATATTTAAAAACCAGGCTACTGATGAGGAGCAAAGCATCACATATAGCCTGTACATTAATTGAATAGAAGTTTTTTCTGTTACAATACATACTAAGGGCTACATATGCTGCTCATCTGACATGTTGTGGAGTTTCTCTTTTACCCGCAGAGTAGAGTCCTCATGCAATGGAAAATTAATAAATTGGTTTATGCAGGCCAAGAATGACCATAGAACCTGCGTCAGTACCTGAGGACAGCCTAGAACATCCCTGAAACCATAGCTACTGTGGTCTGGGATTAATCAAATGTACAGAAATTTAACACAGCCAATAATTTATTCAGAGGCGGTATTGATTAGAGATTGAAGGTCACTATGCACAATCCTTCCATGATGACAGAAGGTGAGAGCCAGAATTGGCTTCTCACCTCTGTGTCAGCCATCCCAAAGAGGTTTACATGCAACCTGTAGATGTGCCCCATGAATCTGGGCCTTCGCTGCTGATGGTTCTCCCGCCGCCGATCTCATATGGTGGCAGCAATTGCTAACAAAAAAGTCTATGTGAAAAAAGAACACAAACAACACAGTCCTACACTATTTAAATGTACAAAACGATAAAAACACACAACACTTTCATCATTGTTGATATAATGTAATGTGTTTGTAAGCAAGTGTGTGTGTAAACAGTTAAGAAATATATGTATGGCATCTGCAGCATACCTAATAATGTTGATTAAAACAAGCCTTGTATTTCCATTCTCAGTAAACTTCTTATGAAGAAATAAAACTATAACCTTACTTTACTATGTTGCCATGTAACTTCCCAATTTTTGTTCAAATCACATGTGCAAAAATATGTGACATTAAACAGTTCTGCCATTGCTCACTCCTTATTCCTTATCTCCACCAAATATACACTGTTAATAAAAAAAAAGGTTACAGAGGTGGGAAATCCACAGGAAAGAAAACTGTTTGCAGTTAAAGAGAACTGTTTGCGTTAAAACACAGAACACAAAATCACCATTAACCCTGCTATTTTCCCATCCACAAAAGAGAAAGCTGCAGTTGAATCGGACAGCTTGGGGCTGCCAGAGCTTACTGGGATCAATATTGCCACAATTAAAAAAATCTGATTGATAACATTTAACTATTTATTACCCAACACCCACCAGTAGAGGAGTTGGGAAGAGCCCTAGGGGTAAAAGTATAAAGCTGAGAGTTTCCAGCGGGTTTGAAAAGTGGAGATGTTGCCTATAGCAACCAATCACATTCTAGCTGTCATTTTGTAGAATGTGCTAAATAAATAACTAGAATCTGATTGGTTGCTATAGGCAACATCTCCTCTTTTCAAACCCGCCAGAAGCTCACAGCCTGATACATTTACCCCCTAGTGTTTCAGCATGGGGCTGTTTTTTTCTAGAATGTGGTGCCTGATTTCCCTTGAGAATTTAGCGTTGCCCTGTTAAAATCTCATACTGGTGGCACCTTATTCAGTAGTTCATCTCTAGAGGACAGGGCTAATTGCTGGGGTACTAAAAAATAGAGATGTTCACTGACCCCCGTGTTCTGGTTTTGGTTTTGGATCTGGATCCCAATTTTATTCTAAAATCACGATTTTTTATTGCTAAAATCACATATTTTTGCTTTTTTTCCCCCTACATTATTGTTAACCTCAATAACACTAATTTAAAGTCATTTGCAGTCAATTTTGACCACCTCACAGGTCACAATATTATTTTCATACACTTTCAAACGAATACTGCAGTGACCTGGCTGGATGCTAAGCGACAGAGCAATGACACAAACACACAGCAGTTCATAGCACATCTAGGAAACATTGCCACACAGCAGTGGTGCAATTAGCAATGGCGCAATTGAGCTCTCCTCTTTGTGTTTTACCTATATAACACAGTACAATGTGACTGCAGATTTGGAAGACCAAGCCCTGCCAGACCTATTATTTCTATTTCAGCAATGACAATTAGCAATGGCGCTCTCCTGAATGTCACTGGAGACTTTGAAGAAGACTGCTACCCCTCCTCTTTCTATTCTACCTATGACGCTGCTCAGCTGCACTAGAGACTGCCAAGAACTGTGCTACTCCTTCTTTGTTCCTCTGTGAAATGGCGCTGGATTGCCGTGGAGGGCGGTACTTATAGAATCCAAGCTCGCGAGATCTGAGATAGGACTACGTAACAATGACGTTTTGCCTCGTTTTCAATTCCGAGGGCGCGCAAAAGTACCAAGCCGACTCGGCTCAGTACTCGGATCTGCTAAGTTCGGGTGTGTTCAGTTCTCGGGGAACCGAGCCTAAGCATCTCTACTAAGAAATGTAATGGATAAAACTGCATGTTTGACAATTAACTGAATAGTGGTATAAATTTACAAGATTTATGAAATATGTTTTTCAGATGTTTGTACAAACCTCATTTAACATAAATCTATTTTGACATATGTCAACCAAGATGTAGTACAGCTTTCATTACATTTCTGTGACTTCCTTACACGACAAATCTAATAATGCTGCTTTTCACCAATATACAGTAGACATACAAAAATTTACAATCAGCAACACTATACCTTACTCAGAAATGTTGTTTTACTTAAGGGGGTCCTTCACCTTCATATGATTTTAATATTTTTGCTTTAAAATATCCTTCTGCTAAATACAAATACAAATGTGCGTTTCAGTTACTTTGTTGGGCAGAATTGTGCATTTTCATTGACACTGAATACAATTCATAGCTGTGGGATATAATTGTATTCATTGTAGAGAGCACAGCAAATCTGTGTCCTAACCCAGGGTTTCCCAACCCAGTCCTCAGGGCTCCCCAACAGTGCAGGTTTTCTGGATCACATGTGACATAATTAGGACCACCTGTGGATCTGTTACAATGTGTCAGTCAGTAATGAACACACCTGTGCTCCAGCAAGGAGATATGGAAAACCTGCAATGTTGGGGAGCCCTGAGGACTGGGTTTGGGAAACCCTGTCCTAACCAATACCAAACATCTGTCTGATGATTTAGGAAATAGTACAGTACAGTAGTACATACTGTCATTTTTTTTTTTTTTTACATGCTCCATATAGAGAAATGTACCACATATTACACAGTCCATATAGAGAAATACACATATTACACAGTCGCCTCAATAGAAAGAAATATACTACATAATATTATATTCTCCATTTTAGATAAATATACCACGTAAAACATGCTCCATACAGAGAAATATATCACATATTACATGCTCCATATAGAGAAATATACCTCTATCAATATTTGGCTACCCATTAATTTATGACAAATTCTACTATATTGGATATAACTCTGATGTAGTCTAATAGATGAACTAGATATTCTTAAACCACAATTATCATTTTACATGTAATAGCTTAAAAAAACTGAAGGGACTTTTCTAAACATTTTATAGCTATTTTTTTCTTTTCATAGTTAGCATAGGAAATCATGTATTAGTTTTTCACTGAATGCTGTCATATTTTTAGAACGTCTATCCCACATCCAATGCCAGTAATGTTTGCTTTGCTGATTATAGTTTGCCCAGATGGTTTGCTTAACATTTACAGAAAAAAAGAGAGAAAATAAAAATATAATAGATGTTTTATTTTATTCATATTTTTTTTCATATTTTTTTCTGTAAACTGTTCATTATCAGATATAGCAAATACCTTAATGACTGGGTACATTTTTGCATTGTGGATAAGTTAAATCATTAACCTTTTTATTTTAATTTACTAGGACAGCACAGATAAAACGAAAAAACATTTTCTGATGGATTGGTAAGAGCATTTTAAAATAAATACCCTTGTGGGTAACAGCAGACATAAGTTAGAAAAAGGTCACATAGACGTGGGCCTAGACCAAGAGTGGCAGAATGGCAGGGGTGGCAGGCTGCCAATAGTTTTCTTATGTATGTATGTCAGTATAAACAGTCACATTTCAAAGTTTTGTTATTAAAATACTTTTCAGCAAATTCTGTGGGCCAAATTTAACAATGATGTCAGAAAACAAAACGGCTCTCTATGTTAGTTTACAAATAATTTGTTGCATTATTGAAAGGTCCTCTAAATCCCAAAAGTGACATTTTCACATATGAATGATCAAGGCAAAATACCCTATTTAGAGTTATCCTGACATTCTACTTATAACTACATTCTGGTAATGTCTGTGAGCCTTCCGTATCTTCTTAAAAAGTGGGTGGGGCCATGATGACGCGTTTCAAACTGAATTACATCATCGTGGCCCCGATCCTGCTACGCAATGATCTGAATGACTGTGCTGAACCGCGTCGTCCGACCTCTTGCACTTGCTCCTTGGACATCCCTCCAGGAGTCTGCTTAGCATCAGATACTGATTTTTAGTTAATGAAGCACCTATCTTCTAACCTTGCAACCTGCTGCAGAGATGTTAATGAGAGCATGGTGGGTATATGTCATTACGTATAAACACTCCAGTTAGTTCCTTTATAATATTCAGCTCAGTACAAAACAGTTGATATTATTAAGTTATTGTTAAATGGGGGCTTTACTTGCTCTTTCAGTGAACCCAAAGCTGTGTAGCCATTTGTTAAACTGCAATGACATATTAAAAACAAGTCTGCCAACCCTTCCAAACACCTATGTAGTTATTATTATGCATATTATGTTTGTGTTCTGTTACTTGGTGCTGCATTGACCACATGGTGAACATAGATAAATGGCTGTGAATGTAGAGATCCCTACAGTACATCACACTTAAGAGCCTGGGGATAATTTATAAAGTTTTGAACCTGTGCATCTAGATGGCCCTTGCAATGCTCATCAATATGTCTATTCTCCGCACTTGGAAATGCTTTGGAAAACTAGAAGTGCACCAAGGTTTGCGAAAAGGTGGAAAAATCTAAAGAGGCGCACAATGCAAGCTTACTGTTAGGGCCGCAGCTAACTGATGAGTTTTTAGAACCAGACTAGTAGAGATCTTCACCTTTAGCAGCCGCCTTTACCGTAGAACAAGATGCGTTCAGAGGTACTCAGATTCCGCCAGGACTTAACTCTATTGTAGTAGAAACTTAGTGTAACCGCAGCTCAGGCTAGAGAACCGGAATACTGGAGGCAACTCGGGACAGGCCTAGGTTGTGGGTCAGTAGCAAGCAAGACAGTCAGTATATTAGCCGAAGGTCAGGGCAAGTACCAAACACGCACATCCATTAAACAGGCAAAGGTCAAGACAGCACAGGAGTTCAAGCGAGGTCCAGAAAACAAGCCACAGTCACAACAGGAAAATCAGGTCTCAGAATAGCCAAGTATCACAGATACAGGGAAGCAGGTCAGAATTTGTGTACACACAGAGCGCTATAACCGTCAGGGAGGCTAAGCCCTCCCTGCCTTAAATAGTAGCAAGGCCCAATCAGAGGTCAGAGCATCGCCCTGTCATCAGCCACAGGAGGCTGAATAATAAACTAATTTCCCCGTATAAGTCAAAGACTAATTAAACTAATCATAATCTTGTGCACGCGCCCGGCTACCCCTAATGCTGGGACGTGGTGCTTCTACTTAGAGCATCCCATTGCATCCCATTATCTGTAATGGAGACGAGCAAAAGTTAAGTCCATTTGGACAGTGTAACTGTGTCTGCACCCATTTACACAGCAAGGTGCGACCCTAAAACTTCACCCTCTAATTTCCATAATTTTCTATTTTTTACATTGCTCTGCAAATCTAGGTACATCGGTAGGGGAGGAACACAGCATTACCAGTGCCTATTGCACACTCTAATCATGTGTGGGGCTAGTGGACATTTAGTTGCGTTTGTATAAACTGAGGTGTAAGACACCTCCAAAGACGGCTTTTTCTATGTCTCTGACATTTTGCCCTTTATAAATGACCTTCTGTGTGTACAATGGGTGAATTTACTATATACTACTTATCCTTCTGCTCACAGCTGTTCAAGCTTATTGATAATGGGGTGAGCAGAACAAACCACTGGAACACAAGCACATGTAAATAAACAAGTGGGAACATGATCCATAGAAAGTCATGTGTCTTTTGGACACATGGAATAAAGATAGATTTGCATTTCATCAGCATAGAGGTGGTATTGGAGGACAAATGATTGAATAAGTTCACCGAGAGAGGTGGTGTAAAGAGAGAAGAGCAGAGGGCCAAGGACAGGGCCTTGCAGGACTCAAATACAAAGAGATAGGGAAGGGGGGGAGGAACAGCTGGAAGCAGAGATGCTAAAAGAGCGGCCAGAGAGATAGGAGGCAAATCCGAAGAGAGCAATTTCGTGAAGACCTAGGAAGTGAAGGGTGGCGAGGAGAAGAGAATTATTGACAGTTTTAAAAGCAGCAGAGAGGTCGAGGAGTACGAGAAGGGAGAAGTGTCCTTTGGACTTACTCTCAGCTAAGTCGTTTGTTACTTTAGCGAGGGCAGTTTCAGTTGAGTGAAGGGGACGGAAGCCAGACTGGAGAGAGTGGGAGGAGAGAAAGTGAGTCCGACAATTGAAGACAAGTCGTTTGAGAATTTTAGAAGCAAAGGGAAGCAGAGATATGGGGAGATAGTTGGAGGGAGAGGATAGGTCAAGGGAGGATTTTTTGAGAATAGGGGAGATACCAGTGGTGAGAGAAATGTTAAAGAGGTGAGCATGGTGACAGCAGGCATTCGGAGAGAGGGAGCGGAGGAACTTGGAGGGGACAGGGTCAAGAGGACAGGCTGTACATGTGGAGTACATTCTAGTGGCCAATATTTTTTTTTTTTGGGGGGGTGGGCGGAGTGTTTGGAATTGTTACCACTGTTTTCAGTTATGTTTTTTATTTTAATGAACATAAATTGAACTTGTAACATGCCATGCTTTTGAAATAGAATAAAATCTTTCTAAATTGAGATACAGCTGGACATAGATGGCACACAGTTTAGATAACTGAGGTGCATATGGTGGGCAATACAAGAGTAGCAAGGGCTAATTTTTTAACTGTCATCAGTGTATTGATGCAACTGATATAAGATAAAAAGAGTCATTTGGGGCTAACAAGGAGGGTGCAGGTGCTTTAAAGTAAATTTTTTACCTTTTTAGCACAGCTGTCTAGACAGTATAATTTTTGATTGGTGTATCCTCTTACTTATAAGGAGCTGCTCAATTAATACATGTAAGCAGGGGTGGATTGGGAACTTAAAGTGGCCCTGGAAAAAATTATTGTATATATATATATATATATATATATTAGTGGTTGAAGTAGTAATTTAGAAGTGGCAGTGTTAAAATGTAATGGGAGTGTAAGGCTCACTCTGGTGCTTCCTGCTTTGTGTTTGGCTATTCATAATATTAATGGATCATCATCAATTTAAGTGTGCAGAATAAAATACATATGATTAATGATAATGAAAAATGCAACTGATTACTTTTGGCCCATGACACCCCAATGCTATTGGCATTCACTAATGCACATGGATCAATAAAGCTGCAATTCTTTTTGGTTTATGCCATAAGTAATTAAGTGAAATCTAACCTCCACCTTTAGGGCAGCACGGTGACTACGTGGTTAGCACCTCTGCCTCACGCCACTGGGGTCATGAGTTTGATTCTCGACCAAGGCCTTATGTGTGTGGAGGTTGCATGTTCTGCCCGTGTTTGCGTGGGTTTCCTCCCACACTCCAAAACCATACTAGTAGGTTAGCTATTAAATTGACCTTAGTCTCTCTCAGGCTGTGTGTGTATGTTAGAAATTTTAGACTGTAAGCTACAATGAGGCAAGGACTGATATGAGCGAGATCTCTGTACAGCGCTGCGGAATTAGTGGCGCTATGTAAATAGCTGATGATGATGGTACATTCACAGAAACACTAAAATCAGCCTCTAGCCTAAACCTTGGTCTATGTATATGTTTGAAAACTTTTGCTAATTAAGCACCCTACTTGTAATATTTATATTAAAGGTAGGTCATTATCATTATGTAAGTAAGGAGTGACAGATAATTATTCTCTTGCTCACTGTACAAAGATTTACCAGTTATGATCACCTGCAATAAATGGAGTAGAGCAGCTTCATTTATGTGTTTCCACGGACATATGTAACTGTTATCATCCTTTAAATGCATAGCAGTAAAATACTAAAAACCAATAAAGTAGCTTATAAAGTACAAATGCCTATGCAGACTGCATTACTTTATACAGTCAGTCTGCTGCACAGACATAGGCTCACAGCTCACAGCATGTCATGTGATGGCAGAGGAGGGAGGAGGAGCATGTTACAGTGCAGACAGAGCTCAGAGGGGTGTTCCAAAGCATCTCTGCTCACTACATCACTATAGATTGTAAGCTTGTGAGCAGGACCCTCTTACATCTTTGTCTGTTTTACCCAGTATAGTTTATTACTGTGTTTGTCCCCAACTGTAAAGCCCTACGGAATTTACTGGCGCTATATAAATAAATGTTGATGATGTGCCATGTTATTCATAAATCATAAATCATTAATAGCATCCTAAAGAAAAAAAAACACAGAAAAATTATGAATGCCAACATTCTTCTTATAGCCTGCCACTGTAATTTCTGAAAACACTGGGTATTTTATATGATTGCTGCTTTAATTTAATTTAATTTAATTTAATTTAAGAGATTATTAAAATAAGATGAGGAAACCAATCAAGTTTCATTTCACCAAAAGTTTTTTTATTTTACTTTTTGCTATGGGAAACAATAGGAAACATTATAATATATTATATATTTGTGCTTATAGTATGGAGTTACGTGCATTAAACAGTAACTCGATACATGTGATAAGCTACCCTGAATGCATACACGTGTTTCTTCATCCGCAAGCAGACCAAAGAATTGTAAGTAAATGATTATGTGTGAATTCTACAGCTATATACTGTATATCTATTATCTGCAGTTTGAACCACTTTCAAACTACCTTTGTCTGTACAAGTGTTTATGAATTCAGTAATGTAGAAATTCTGGGAAAATAAGACTTGATCAAAAGAAGACTGGTGAACAGGGCACAGTGATAGGCAACTGGCTAGTGCTGTCTACCAATATAGCTAGGCCTCTATAGTAACATAGATTTCTTTCTTTTGTAACATATATAGTTGAGTGATTGATTTACATGTGAGACACATATGTATGAGTCCTGTACATTTCTATGGCACACATAGTTATAAAACACCACTTACTCTGATAAATTCACTGTAATCCAATTTAAAACACAAGTATAGTACATTAAACTTCAAGGTTAGGTCTTTGTGGATGAATCACTGCTGTTGTGTGGCCTGTACTTAATAATTCAAAGAAAGTGAAAAAACATTTAAACAAACCTGTAGTCCAGGAGCATTTATGTGTTTACTTTACTTTTCACTTCATTTGTTTTATCATCTAATGGAAGAACCATTAATAAAACATTCTATTTGCTTGATATTTAAATAGTGGAAAGAATAAGGAGAGACAGAAGAACACTTGTTGAATAGTGTGTGGAAGACAAAGATGCTTAGTTAGGTACTTATTGTATTGCATATATTCAGTAGTAAAGGGTTAACATATTCTTATCTATGTTATAGCTAAGCAAATATCATAGAGAAACGGGAGTAGAAATATATTCATTTTAGCCAGCCTTGGATAATCTCAAATAAACACTGCAAATGTTTAGATGCACAGGATCTATTGCATACAATTTTCAGCTTCAATTCCTTTAAAGGAATATGTAGTGTCGTGAACAGAGAGAACTTACAGTTATTTATCAGGGTTATCCCATCACATAATTGTGGGGAATAAGGCCTAAATCAGAACTGCAGTGTAAATAGTATATGAAAGGAATCCATTGATAAGTTGAGCTACTAAAGTGTAAAATGTGAAGCCAGAGAGTCTGTGTGTGTGTGTGTGTGTGTGTGTGTGTGTGTGTGTGTGTGTATTCGGTGGCTCTGTACATCCCAGTGTTAGAAGATAGCAGTGTCACCTGTAGCAGCTTCAAAGGCCCCTGAGATATTTCCTTGTCTGGGATGGAGTTTTAAAACCTGAATAGACTTTTAGGAACCGCTCAGCATGGTGTCTGGCTCATAGATGCCACGTGCTGACTTGGTTATATTATATAGAGAAGAATAATTCAGTTTTAAAATATGCCCCTTAAAATCAATAAAAGCAATGATCAACCACAAATTCCTCAATAGCATGATGAAGGGCAGCTCATATGTCAAATTAAGAATTCTGCCACACAGAGAAGTTGAGGAAAGGAGTACTACTAATACACTGTATCTAGACCTGTTTGAGATGGACAAATTCATAGGGGATTTATTAATAATAAAATTGGGTCTGTTTGACGCTCCACAGAAAAGTTAGGTCACATAGTGGAATTGGGAATTAAATCAAGCAACATGTAAATGGTGATTGAAAAAGTGTCACAGACCACAACCCCCGCACAGGAGTGGGGGAAAGGTGGAAAGGTGTCTTTTAAAAGCTGAGACCAGTTACAACAAATTGTCAGTCTTTTGGGAAAATCAATTCACATTGATGTGGGGAGGGGTGTAAGAGTGCGGTGTGGGGGCAATTCAGTATAATCTGTGTGATAGGTAGAGAGACTGTGGGCAGAGATAGGCAGAGAGGAAATATCAGCTACAGCTTGCCAATTTCTAACACCAGCCAAAAGCCAGAGAAGCTGTTATCAGCAGACCCCGTGCAGAGAATTTCCCTGTAATGGAAAAAGATAGGAATTTGGATGCTTATTTGCGAGAATTTGAAAAGACGCGCCGACAGTATGGACTGCCCAAAGATCAATGGGCACAGTATTTAACCCTTAGTTTGCAAGGGAAAGGATTAGAGGATTTTGTAAATCTTCCACCTGAGATGGACGGAGATTATTAGGCTATCAAAATGCCCTTTTGCAGCGTTTTAATATCACGCCGGAGGCGCACATACAAAAGTTACGGGATTTAAAATGCAGTGCCTCTGCCACTTATTCAGGACTTGTGGCCGAACTGTCTGTTTCTTTCAAACAGTGGATTGGAGGGTTAAAGAACACTACCTTTTTGCTCTGAAAGATTTGATGACACAGGAACAGTTTCTCACTTTGTGCCCAGCTGATGTGAAGGAATGGATAGTGGATCGGGACCCTGAATCATCTGGCTAACAAGTATACAGTCACCTGGGCACCTGCAGCTAAGAGAGGGACTTTTGCGCCAGGGCAGTCGGCCTGAAAAGGGGGACGGCCAGAAGAATCAACTCCACCCCCCCTCAACACCATCAGCTCCTGTTCCTTCATCTTTTGGGAGGGTGGGGGCAATGTCTTTTTTGGAAGACACCCACCAATGTTTTGCATGCAACCAGGTGGGGCACATCAGTACCGCCTGCCCAGAAAAGAAAACCACTTCACCCTCCTCTGGGGGGGGGGGGGAGGGGGGTACCTTCCATGCAATCTTCTCCAGCAATCCTGTGTGTTGCTGGACCCAAAGGGAGCAAGAAGGTCAACCTACAACCAGTCACTCTGGGTGACCAGGTAACTGTGGGGTTAAGAGACATGGGGTCTGATGTTACACTGGTGCATTCAGAACTCTTGGGGTTAGAGGACTTCATACCAAGAAAATGTATTTCTGTGCAAGGGATGGCTGAAATTCACCAAAACCCCTACTTCTCTTAGACCTTTCCAGCACCCCAATCAAGGTAAACCTTGGCCATAGGCACCCTATGGCCAAGGATTACCTTGATTGGGGTGCTGGACAGGGTCTAAGGGAAGTAGGGGTTTCTGACAATATTCCTGCCAATGTGTTACTTGGGATTGTATGTTTCCTCTGATGATGTTGTAGAAACAACTGAGAGTGCCCACATTTGTTCCTAGGTACCAGGAGGTGACAAGGAAAAGGTCTGTTCAGTGATTTTCCCAAGCTGCTGGGAAAATTCACTAATACTATAAATACAGCAACCGCAATGAACTAAGTTCATTGCGTATCGGACCTCCTATGTAGAAGCTCCGATATGCAATGAGCTTAGTTCATTAGTACTGTACTGTAAATAGACATAGCACAATGAACTAAGTTCATTGCGTATCGGACCTCCTACTAGGTAGGAGGTGTTTGCGGCAGGTCCTGACTTATTTTTTATTTTTCTTCAAGCAACATAAAGATTCGTGGATGTTACAAATATGGCCCCCCCCTGGGTGAAGAACAGAAAACTTCACGCAACAATGCGCCTTCCCTGGGCAGAAGAATTGAAGAGATTTCAAGCAGGACTTGGAAGTACAAATATGTTTGGGACAGGGGCAAGCCGGACTGTTGGAATTACAAATTTCTTTTGGACTTTGTCAAGCATGGACTGTTGGATACAAATTTATTTTGGACTTGGTTTATAGTCATTTTTGGATTGAAAGCTGCAGACAAAAGGAGAAAACTTCATTGGTGAGTATCAGGGAATTTATTATTTTTAATAAAAAAATATGGTGTAAATGAGGGTGTTTACTGTGTTTATTGTGGGTTTATTATTTTTATTAAATGCTAGTGGTGTTAACAAGGGAGTGGTGGTTTATTTAACATTTTTTTTTGTGTAACTACAGGTCCCAGCCAGCCGTGGGTGTCAGGGCATGTGTGCACTTGTGGTTCTCCAAGTGCCAACATGCCCTGGCTGTCATGGGTATGCTGGTGCTTGTAGTTATACAAGTAGCAGCATGCCCACACTATTTAGGCCAACCTGGCTGTCTGGGACTTGTAGTTCCACAAAGCAAAATAGTGGCAGTTTGTTTTTTTCACTATTTTTCACCGTTATTACCCTACTTCCCACAGCCCACGGGAGTAGGAAGAGTCCTAGTGCTATCAGCACTTGGCTGGGTGTCACTAGAGGGGGGGCTCATTTTTTTGGGGGGACCCCACTCCCTAGGGAATCCAGCCCAGCGCTGAACAGTCTGGGACTTTTTGGTTATTTATGGCAGGGGGACCCCTGCCGCGTGTCCCCCCTGCTATAGTGCCTCCAACCCCGGCTGGTTTTCATAGTGCTGGTTCCATGAAAATCAGGAGGACCCCATGCAAAATTTTCCCCCGATTTTCACGGAACCAGCAGTAGTCAGGCAGCACTAGGGTTAAGCATGAATAGAGGGGAGACCCCACGGTTTTTTTTTTTTATCTATTTTTAACAGTTTTGACAGCTGCCGGAGCTCCAGCAGCTGTATGACAGGCAGTGTAACAGTGATTTGTATACAACTCGCTGCTACCACACAGGAGAGTTTGCCAAATACGGGAGTGTTTGAAATCGCTGCAAATCGCCGGAGATGACCAGCGATTTTGAAGATCAGGGTAAAAATCGCAACTTGATACATTTGATGAGTTTGGATTAACACCCGCGATTTTAACACGCTGGCAAAATCGGACTTTGATACATTTACCCCCAGATCTGACTCAAGCAGGAGTGCTACTGAGGACGGGTTAAGCAGAACTTTCTTTAAGGAAAAGGGAGTTGCTAAAGGTGACAATCCCGCCAGCCTGGTCACTGGTGTTTACAGACAAGGAGTGAGCCCTCATGTGCACTAAGACAAATTAACGGATTCATGCAAAAAAATTACCTACTGTAATTTTACCTAACGTTTGATATGAATTATGTACACATAGTAGTGCCACTGTGTTCTATTGTGGGACAATATTGGCTAAAGTACAGAATATGTTTTATATAGAGTGGGGCTTAGAGTATCAAAGTTTAATGGAAAAGTTTACAAAGATGCACTTCTTTTAGGAGTTGTGCAAATTGCTACACTTTGTATGCGGTTCTTGGCTTCAAAACGCCAGATTTACAACCTAGTGATTTAGAGAGTTAATACACAAACGTATACGATATGTGGCGATTTGCAAAACCATAAATCCGAGGCATTTTAGACAAAACCGCTAAATAAAAATGTGGTTAGTTTATGTGGAATGCATTGTGCATTGTAGTGTAACAGTTTTGCCGGGGCAGATGTATTATTAGTATTATTATTATTATTATTATTATTGTCCACAAAATTTCTGTGGCGCCGTACACAATACAAACAGTAGACTGTACAGTGTGAAACAGTACAGAACAATAAATGAATAATACCAAGACTACAGAAGCTCCAGGCATTTGTAGTGAAGTTGGAGCAAAAGAATAGATATAGTGACAGGAGGGAAGAGGGCCCTGCTCATAAGAGGGAGGGTAAACAGACATCAGGCACAGAGGGGAGTATGTATGTATGTATGTATGTATGTATGTATGTCACCCTGTATGCCACATATGTGTGGAACTCTGCCAGGCTCATGTGTTTGTGCACATTTGAAAAAACAAAGACAAAACACACAATTTCAAGTGGCAGCATAGAGAGAGACTGCAGGTCTTATTCCTCAAGGAACACAAATGCCGATATGTATTTTGCGTCTGAGCATGCCCAGAAACGAACTACACGCCAGATAACGCAAGTGTATCCCTTAATTCTCGAGCACAAAGGACCCTTACTTCAGCCTATGACATACTTGCCAACTCCGGACATTCCGGGAGACTCCTGGATTCCGGGTAAGTCTCCCGAACTCCCGGGAGAGTTTGGCAGCCGCCCGCATCTGCCCACTTCACTAGAAAGTGGGAAGAATTAGATCCTAAATGCCGCAATTCTCGGGGAATCGTGTAATTTGGCTACCGCCCCCCACTGTGAAATGATGCGTCTTTACGTCACAGAGCAGCGACAAAATGGTGTAATTTGCATAGCCCCGCCCCTGAAACCCCCACCTCCAACAGCCAGCTCCCGAACGCCGATTTGAGAAAAGTCGGCAAGTGTGGCCTATGATTTCAGAGGCGAAATTTGGAGGGAACTGGGTGCATGCCCGTAGTCCGTGTACAGTAAGGGTGTGCCAAGCTCAAGCACACATAGCAGCGTCCCATTCAAGCTCTGGGCATCTCTAAGGTATATGTTTTTCTGTTGTATCCCTTGCACCAGCTACAGGTCAGTTGCAGATTACTAGTGATGCTAGAACATGTGTATGCATCAGGAACAACTGTAAAAATGCATTTTATGCTCAGTAGACATTACTGATACTAATAAATGTGTTTTATGGGGGAGGGTTAAAAAAAATTCTTCATGTTTTGCCATTAATGACTATATTATTATCAAGTAACATTAACAGAATTTTATTTTTCTGTGTGTTCTTTTGTGACTTTATTTTTCACATATGTATTGGATGTATCTTGCGATGTATTTATTGTTTGAGCAGAGCGCACCTAGAACCGTATTCAAGAACAGACATATCTTTACATCCTTGTTGAATACAGACGTGTGTATGTAATTTATGTTTGTTTTGTGTGCCTTAATGAAGCAGGCACTAACTGTGAGCTTTCAATCAGCTGGGGAAAGGCGGCTATGTGATGCAGAAGAGAAGTCTGTGCTATTTCTAGCAAAAAGGAAATGTATTTAGCAGGCGAGTGCTTTGTGTTGAGATGAGGAAGATATGTGTGAGGAAATGTTAAGGTATAGAGGGTAATGGTTTATTGTGTCTGCATGCATGTATGAACTTTCGTTGCATTCCAGTCTATAAAGCAGTATAATGCTGTGCTCAGCTTAATCCAGTTTATGTCTAGCATAACTCTGTAATCATTTTTTGTTTCAATCATGTTTTTTATTGAAAGATTTTTATAACACAAATAAAAAAAAACTGACATATGTTAAGTTAACAAGTATTTGCTAATGTAATCAATGAATTGAAAGATTAGTTATTCAGGTTAAAAATATAGTAACAAGTTAAGTAAATGGTTAACTATAGTATATAAACCATTATTAATGAAAGGCCTGACATAATAGTAGTTGTTCCAATAGAGAGATTTGAACAATATATAGCTGTGTCAGTGGATACACTAACAAAGCATATAAAACAGAATTTCTGTACATATAATAATATAGCTCAGGATAACACATAAATAGGTGGATGTGCAGGACAATGCCAACCAGGGACCCACAAAGAGGAGGCGGTTGATATACTAGTCAGGAGGCAAATAAACTTCCTCTTCTCCAGAATGTATTCTATACTTGGAGTTGTACCAGCGAAACCATATCTGATCATACTTATGACTGGAGTTTCTAACCTTGTACATGTAGTGTTCATGGCCCATAACGTCATTTACGACAGCTCGCAATTTCTGGAAGTCAGGGGAATCAACATCAGGCCATGTATTATGACTTTTGCTAGTGTCAGTAGAATAAAGATACTTGTAAATCATTTTATTTAGGGTATCCTCTAATGAGACCCCAAACAGACAGAACAGAGGGGTAAGGGAGGGAGCACCTGGTACAGTGTCACAAATACATCTCCACACATCTGCCCAAAACCGTTAAACTTCCGGACAGTCCCACAACAGTTGCCGTAAGTCACCATTCATGGGAACCACATTTCGGACAGTTAGTGTCTACCACCCATTTTAAACAGAGAAACTGGTGTAAGATATACACTGTGAAATACAAATAAGTGAATCTGTAGGAATTGGGTGCAGGAGGTGACGTCCCGAAGGCTCTTACATCCCTGAGTCCAGTCTTCATCACAGACCGCACCCAGATCAGCCTCCCATCTAGCTTGGAGAGACAGTAATCCATCAGGGTCAAATTCAGAATTAAGTTCAGAGTATAGAGTGTAAATAATTCTCCTTCTTCTCATAGTAGATAGTAATCGTTTAATAAGGGAGATTGAGATTAGTGGAGGAGAGACAGGAAATTGAGAATTAATAGCGTGTTGCAATTGTAAATAACGGAAAAAAGCAGAGATGTGCAAATCAAATTGTTGTTTTAACTGGACAAAAGATTGAAGTGCACCATCACAATAAATATGTCCCGATGTAGTTATACCATCTTTGCGCCATATATTACCGTCAGAAAGTTTATGTAATTCCCGCAGATTGCCATTATACCAAAGAGGTGTATCGGGGTCATAATGCTGCCAGACTACCGCTGGTTCTGTGAAAATCAGGGAAACAATTTGCGTGGGGTCCCTCCGATTTTTAATGAACCAGCACTAGGCAAACCAGTCGGGATTGGTGGGACTATAGCTGGGGGACATGCGGCAGGGGTCCCCCAGCCATAATGACAAACCAACCCCAGGCCGTTAAGCGCTGGGCTGGATTCCCTAGGGAGTGTGGTCCGCCAAAAAAAACGAGTGGGCCCCCCCTCTAGGAATAACCAGTCCAATGATGAAAGCACTAGGGCTCTTCCTACACCCTGGGTGGGGGGTATAGGGTAATAAACGGCGATTAAAGTATAAAAAAAATAAACTGCCGCTATTTTGCTTTGTGGAACCCAGCCAGCCAGGGTGCCATAAATAGTGTGGGCATGCTGCTACTTGTATAACTACAAGCACCAGCATACCCATGGCAGCCAGGGCATGTTGGCACTTGTGGTTCTCCAAGGAAATCCAGCCCAGCATTGAACAGCCTGGGGTTGGTTTCTCACTATGGCAGGGGGACTCCTGCTGCGTGTCCCCCTGTTATATTGTCACCAACCCGACTGGTTTGCCTAGTGCTGGTTCAGTGAAAATGGGGGAGACCCCACGCAAATTTTTCTCCCGATTTTCATGGAACCAGCAGTAGTCTGGCAGCACTAGGGTTAATAGATGGATTCATACAATGTTTTATAATAGCGCAAAAAAGTATGGGCAATATTTTTACCAGCAAAATGTTTTCGTCTAAAATAGTAGGAATGGTTCTGCTAACTTGGTCATCTCCAGTCAGGCATACCAAATAACTTCCCCCCATGTCCAGTATACATGAAACTCTATAATCATACTTTATATCCATCCATCACACACAGGAGAACCTATGCGGGCTCCACAAAATACTGCAATAAATAGTAGTTCTATATTCTCTCCCCACATTAATGATGGAGCAGCTTCTAAAATTCTCTCTTCATGCAGGTCAATGTATGGATCTTAAAAAGTCATACAAAGCTATACATACAAACAACAAATAAAAGTATATATGCCACATGTATTACAAATACTAAATGGTCAAAAAATGTAAAGAAATTTAATATAGTCTCCAGACATCCCTCTGACCCATTCATTTCTCACACCACACCTGCTAATGCTTTCTCAGAATGCCCCCCTGCACCCAGCCCAGACTTCCAGCCTTCCCCTGATGGTAATCAAGCCCTGCTTGAAGCAAACAATTAGTAATTGAACCATGCATGACATCTAGTGAGTCAGAATACATAACTATATACAGCGTGCATTTCTAATTTACGAAGTGAGAAGCGGTGATTAATATAAGACTGTATCTGTGCCATGCATAGAATCTGGGAAATCTTGACACATGTACTTTCTTTCTCTAGACTCTAATCTTAAAATCTAGTGATTCACACACAGAAGTAAAACTTCGGCTATGAAGTGATATACTATGTATGATAAACTTGTCACAGTCATCATGTCAGTAGCTTGTGAGACTGCCTTTTGTCATAGTCATCACCAAGTCTGAGGGCCCAATTATCTAATGAGATACCTAGGCGGCAGCCTAGGGCGCTAGGCTTTTGGGGGGCATAAGATTTTTAGGGTGCAAAATTGTGACAGGGAGAGGTGCAAACTAAAGTTCATTTTAAAATATAAGAGAATAGAAGTTCTTCAAAGTGAAAAGAATACATGAAAGAAAAGTCTAGTAAGGTTTTAATCTTGGCATATTCCCATGTTAAATGCTTAAGACAATGGGGCAGATTCAATTAGCTGCATTGTTCTCCAGAACGACGCGGATGCGCATTATTACTGTTACTATGGTAATTTCTCCGCTGATTTTTGCTAGCAGCTCCATGAGGCGCGAGAAAAAAATCAACAAAGAAATCCCACGGCAGCACTGTTCTTCAGAACAACTCGGGTAATTGAATGATGACTCATTGGGCGGGCGTTGGGGATAAGCGAGTAAGAGAGACAAGGATGGGGGCCAGGCACAGGTGTGACAGCCCCCTCCCCCCTCCATATGTTCACCCTCCGTAGTACTCGCTCATTCCTCTGTTCTACTATACAGTTCTGATTTTACTGAAAATGAAATGAGTGAAAAAGATTGCAGTGACCTCTTTATAAGGTCACGTGGAGCTGATATTTGAAACCATGCAAATGCAAACATTGGTGGGGGAGGTAAATTAATTAAAACGAGGCGCTACGAGCATATTAGCCTAGGGCGACCTGAAGCCTTATCAGGCCCTGCCAAGTCTAATAAGCATATTTTCTACTGAAACATCCTAGTTGGGTACTGGGAACTTTTTGGATTACAGTTCTCCATTTGATATTTGATAAAACAACAACACTGGCAAAATATATTTGAAAGGAACAATAATGTATAGACAACAGATGTACAAAATCCAGGCTGTTGTACAAACAAATCTTTTAAGTATATACTGTAAACTTTACTCATAGTATTGTACAAAAAAACCCTATATATCCTTTAGATTAAAGAAAGAAGTCTACTTCTTTAAGGCTTACAAACTCCCTTAGGCTATCCCTACATCTGTTACTCAACTATAGATTTATCTGTTGAAATTCAGAAGAGAGGGATCTGAATTATTGCAGAGATAGTTAATAATTATTCAGTACAACAATCCCTCCAAAAACAAGTTGTCCCATAGGACTTGCCATACATATTAATAAAAGTCTTTGTAGCAAGATTCAGTGGCAAGATCAGATAAAAAAGAGATACAGGATATCTTTAGCAAAGCTTGCCTAAGGGGAAATTACACTATCCAGGTCAGAAAGTATCATTACTTCAGTGATGAAGTCTGAGAATGAAAAAACTAATATCGAAACCCAAAGAGGAAGAATAGGTATATTGTTCAAAAGCGTTCAACAGTTAAATGAGACAGGGAATATATAAAACAAAAACTTCTATGATAATAACAACAATCATCAATCCTTCCACAAAATTGACCTTAATGTTATGGGATTTAGACTGTCAACTCCTTTGGGGCAGGGGCTGATGTGAATGATTACATATTGTCTGTGTAATCTGATCGGTGCTATAATAATAAATATTTTGCAGGTATTTATCAGCGCTAAGATATTTGAGACATGGCTGTGATAAAGGGAGAGGCAGGAAGAATACTGACGCCCTCCTTTATAAAGCAAATTATTCATTGTTTATTTAATTATCTGCTCTTTGTAATTATAAAGCCTACTGACAAAGCCCGCCTTTCACTAGAGTGCCAGTGTTTTTGGCTGTGTTCAGTAATCCCCCAACTATTCCCAAATAGTTGCTGTCAATATTTTTTAAGTATGCAAATCCTTTTGAAATACAATGATGTGTGATGTCACTATGGGCAGGCCAAATCAAGCCCAAATATGTCAGACAAAGGGGAGATACAATATTTAAGCTTACTCATTGGGGGGAATTCAATTGACCGCTTTACGGGTAAAAGCAACGCGGCCTGCACATTATTACCGTTATTGCAGTAGTTTCAACGCTGGGTTAAAACTACCATAATAACGGTAATAGTTTTAACGCTGCACAAATTCGGAGGAATTGAATTCCCCCCATAGGCTCTACAAAAGGATAGCAAATAATTATTCTAATCTTAATAACTTGCTGTACTGTACTAGGCACAATTAAGCAAATAAAAGTCTTAAAGATAGAATGCACTTAAGAGACTGTCATGGTAGATAACAGAAGAAAATAGCGTATAATAAGATAACAATACATAATTTGGTAATACAATATTAAGGCAATTGAAGAAAGGGTGGCAGGTAAGATGGTAAATAAAGAGGATGGTTTAATGACCATAATGGACACTGTGCTTAAAACGGGGAAATAGTTATGCTGAACCTGTTTATAGAAGACGCAATGCAAAGGATTGGCAAGATTATAAAACATTGTTCACCAACCAGTGGCTCACTGCTCCCTTTGATATTGCTTATGACAGCCTCACAGCAGGTGCTCGTTTTTGATATCCTGGATGTTATCTTATAATATAAAGATTTGATATATGATGTGACCGGAATATTACAAGAAACATTCATGTATCTATCATGTAGGCCAATGTAGATGTAAAATGATACTGTAAGATATGTGGATGCTCTGTCTTAATACTCCTGTCAGAGGGATTTGAAATTCTAGTGCTACAACACCTCAGCCTTTTCTGACAAGAGTGCTAAGTGGATGTCTGGACAGCTGCCCAAGCAAGGAGCTCAGCACATGAAGAAGTGAAGCATTGACATTCAAAGCAGTTTACCTCCTACGACAGGACAATTGAGAGGTGATCAGGTGCTGGGTGGTTAGTATGGCACTGATAACAATTGTTGGATCCTATGTTTCTTCTAGCTTGGGGTAAATGTGTTGCAATATAATACAATATTTGAATAATATTTATCCAGTCTAAACGGGCAGAGGACAAGTCAGAATGAACCCATAGAATGCACCATCACATTTTAACAAAGCACAAACCATACTCAGCCATATCCATTAGACATATTTGATCTCTTTGACCCCTCTAAATAGAAAGTGGGAAAGTGTTCTGTGGAAGATCTGGGACCCCTCTCTTAGTAACTCTGAAGACTAAACTGAGAAGTATCAGTGTGGGATGTGTTAGTGAATCTCTGACCCCTCTCACACTCACTTTTACCTCCCACAGATTCTGCTATGTCTGAGTGAAAGAGTTAAGTGTGAGAAGTGTCAACCCTCTAACCCTCTCACACGCAAACAGCAGACATATTGAAAAAATAAATTATAAATGTTTTTAGATAAAAAAAAAAATAGGAATAGCAAGCAGAATGACAGTTAAAATGTTTGATGCCTATTTGCCAAAATACAATACCCAAATACAACCCAGCCACTGCAAGAGACTAAGCCAGCTTTTGAACCATGAAATCTGGAATCATCATTATCTGGAATTTTAAAGTGCCCCCACTGTTGTCAAATTCAGTCACAGAGGAGATCCCACGGGGGTCAGATATGGTCAAAGAGTAGACATAAAGCAACAGGGTAAGCTACAGCCACAGAGGAGTCAAAGCTCATCTGCGTTGTCACAGAGGAGCAAAGAGCACATTTCTAAAATCCCCAGAAGACCAATCCCTGATTCCCCTGTGGCAGAGGCCCAGCAGACCCTGGAGAAACTTGAAGATCAGCAGAATCTGGACAAACTCTGGGAATTACTGTCCTACTGTCAAAATTGGGGCCACTGTTGGCAAAGGCAATAGGGGGACTACTGATGTCATAGGCATTGTGGAGAGTCCAATACTTTGAAAACCCACTACAACAACACAGCTTAAGAAAAGGAATAATTGTTCACAGCAGCTGTGAGGACAATATAATGCAACCTCCTACACTATCGTTATTTGAGTAGTTTAAGTTCAGTAATTAATACTAAAGGATGTTTGTTGTTATTGTTACTTATTTTTAATCCTTTCATATGTCATTTGTATTTTCTGTTGTTATAGAAAAAAACGATTTTAAATAAATAAATAAAATAGGATGTTTTTTTCAAGAGCCTCTTGTTCAGAGCATGGGGAAGACACTCTGTATCGGCTAGTAGTGGTTACATCCTATATTGAGCATAAACTCAGTACATTTTATTGCTACAATGTAATTCATGAATACATTCAAACAAATGTGTTCATTGTAGCAATGTACTTCACTGAGGTTATGCATCATGTTTGTGTGACCACCACTAGCCAATACAGAACAACTTTCCTGTACTCTGATCAAGCAGAGTAAAGCCGCACTGTAAAGATTAGTAGCTGCCAGACCTCTAGGCCAGTCATTCACGTTGCGGCTTCGCAAGAAGCAAAGTTTGTATAGGTTTCTTTAACTTTTTATTTTTTCAAAGGATTACAAGCTGGAAGAAGAAAGCAGTTCAACAAACATCAGTATACCAAAAGCAGTTTAGGGTTGAAAGACTTGCTGAGAACAGGAGTACATCAGAAAAATGCTTAAATATATTTTTTAACTATTAATTGCGACCAACATGTAGCATGGGCGTTGTGACGAGCACTAGTGCTTCAGCATGGGGGTTGTTTTTTTTAGGTGGGCGCTGCATTATTTTTGCGATCTCAATTCCCCAGAGCATTCAGCACCTTGCTGAACAGGCTAGGGCTGGATGACATTACCACAGGGGGACCCTACATTACAGGTTTCCCCTGTTATAGTGTCAACACCCCATACTATTCAGCCTCCCACAATGGCCACTACCACGCTAGGCTATAAAAACTGGTGTTGTGAGCAATTATTTCTTTTGTGGGGGATACACTGTTCTTTCATTATTTAATTATTTATTTATTTACAAATAAAACATCATTCATCAACATCAAGTTGATGCACTTTAAACATATCTCTATGCGGATGCATTGTACGTGTTTATTTTGAGTTGAATGTATCGCAATATACGTGCAACTGAAAATGAATACGCCGATGTTGGTGGCTTTTGGCTTTTTTTTTTTACAAGATTAATTTTTCTCCTGCGCTTTCGATGTTAATGAGCCAAACTGTCACCTCTGTTCTAGACTCTGTTGCTCCGGCTGCCACTCTACAACTTCAATGAACCAAACCCTTGACAGACCCATCATCGACAAAAATGCTCACGCATCACTGAATCTCACTCCTACTCCTATAATCTGGAAGTTACAGATTATAAAAATTGTACAGTAACCAGTGATCAAAGTGGAAATTTAGAAATGGCGGTAAGGAATTTTAGTAGTGGCGGTATGAAAAATGTAATGGGAATGTAAGATAATGGAATTTAATAGTTTTACAATGAAGTACGGTATGCATACCACCGTATACACTCCTACTTCAGCCGCTGACAGTAACCTTGTCATCTATCTCACTCTGTATTGTCATACAGCAGGATTACGGACAAAGTCTAAAGTGCATTCCAAAAAGATCTTCCATCATGAATTTTGCCACTTCTCATATATCTGTTCATTCTGAAGAGCTCCAGAAGTTTTACTTATATCTATGTGATAACTTGTCATGTAAGTGTTGAGACAATGAACACGAGTATAGCAGTACGGTGAAGAAAATAACTGTAAGGGACGTCCTTGGATATACCAGCTTACAATACAATGGAAGGTGTATTGCAATTTAAAAACAGATTGCAAGAAACTGTGATCTTCAAACCTCATTTGCTTTACAGAAAGGTTGTCACAAAACACAGCTGGAGCCTAATATCTCCAACCTACAAAAATGAGAATAAATGGGAAAGAGCGACAGGAAAAAAATATTTCTGCAATGGTATTCTAATCCGTCATGGTCCCATAGTACACAGTTACATGTAGGAATGAACAGGGATTTTTATACTAACATCTCATGTGTCTTCTTAATAAACAGTTGTAAACACCCTGGGGTGTAACTAGAAAATTGTGGGACCCATAGCAAAATTTTGATGGTATTCCCCTGTGCTGCTCTGTATTTCCTGATTAGAGAGGAACGGAACATTAGAGATGAATAATCAGAGATGAATTTTGGAGCATTAGAAAGCCGCCTTGTGTACATGGTATTCTGGAGCTTCAAACGCCTTGTGGTGTTGTCGGTCACAGAATAGGGAACTCATTAAGTGCTATTCTTCTCTAAATGCAGTGCTGGACCCTGTAGCAGCAGCTACCCTGATAGTTATGCTTATATATACACTACACATTACCCATCACAGCCTGTAGCAATGTATTAGAGATAGACATTGTACATTTAAGCCAAGCTTACTTTGCCCCCTGCTGGACACAGCAGTCAATGTATTAGATGATGTCACAGAAGGAACTACACTTTCCACCATCCTCTGCTTTGAGTGGTCCCCCAGATAAATACAAAAAGAGGAACCTGGGAGCCATTTTGGTCTTTTGGAGACTAACCAGCAAAAGTAGATGAGCGGCTGGAGGTGCCAGCATACAACAGAGAGGAAAGAGAGCCTACTGCTGCAGCCAGTACTGCTGAGTGATGCAATCAAAATAAGGAGAGAGCCTGAGCTGACCATTGAGTGAACTGGTCATAGACAATGTTGGGTTTAGTGGAGTAAAGAGTCATGACACAGTAAAGAGTAGTGAGAGAGAGAGAGCAACAAAGCTAATATACTTGAGCATCTATTTAAAAAGATAAATAAAGTTCTCTTGTGCACTATGGAACGCCAGATCTGCTTGTAACAAATTTACATCCATCCATGATCTTTTCATTTCTAAATCCCTCAACCTTCTTGCCATTTCGGAAACTTGGATTATCTCCTCTGACACTACATCCCCTGCAGCTCTCTCCTATGAGGGACTCTTCTTCAGCCACACTCCCAGACCCAGAAACAGACAAGGTGGTGGATTAGGCATTCTTCTCTCTCCGAGCTGCACCTTCCAAGTCATACCCTCTGAACCCTCCCTCTCATTCTCTTCCTTTGAAGTCCACATTATCCGTCTATTTTATCCGCTCCACCTTCGTGTTGCTGTCATTGATCCCCCCCCAGGTCCAGTTTCCCAATTTCTTGACAACTTTGCGGCCTGTCTCACATATTTCCTATCCTTTGACATACCTACACTGATAATAGGGGATTTCAGCATTCCCATTGATAATCCCACTGTCTCTTCTGCCACTAAACTTCTTTCCCTTACTTCCTCCTTTGGTCTCTCCCAATGGACTACACTGTGATGGGCACTCCCCTGACTTTGTTGTCTCCCACTACTGCTCCATCTCTAGTTTCTCCAATTTAGCCTTTCCACTCTCTGACCACAACCCCCTTTCCTTCAGCCTCACCTTACCTCATGCCCTTTCCCCTGCACCCAAATACACACATACACAACAAAACCTAAGTACTCTTAATCCAATCCTCTTCTCATTTTCAATAAAACAACTATTTTCTCCAATGACTGCATTGTCCTGTCCTAATCAAGCTGCCTCTTTCTATAACAAAACACTAACTTCAGCCCTAGACAATGCAGCTCCAGCTACTACATATGGTCTCTGATGATCTAAACCCCAGCTATAGCACAAGAAACAGACCTGCTACCTGCAAAGTGCTCCCACACTGCAGAGCGCCACTGGAGAAAATATCGTTCCTATCCTGATTTCCTCCACTATAAATTCATCCTTTCATCTTACATCACTGTCCTTTCAATTGCCAAACAGACATTCTTTAAATCTCTAACATCCACCCAGTCTTCTAACCCACGTTGCCACCTTCAACTCGCTTCTCTGCAAACCTGCATCTCTTCCTCCTTCCTCCCTCACTGCCTATAATTTTGCCACCTATTTCAAAGACAAAACTGACCCCATTCGACAAAATATTCCCTCATGCCAAATTCCAGTTACTCTACCCACCTTTACTTACACTCCCCAATCTACCCTTAATTTGTTCTCTCCAGTAACTGAAGATGAAGTCTCTGCACTCATTTTATCATCACATCCTTCAAACTGGCCACTCTACCCTATTCCCTCCTAACTTCTCTGCTCCCTCTTCTCCACTGCATGGCTACCTCTAACTCACCTCTTCAACCTGTCTCTCTCCATGGCACATTTCCATCCTCCTTTAAACATGCACTCATCATACCTATTTTAAAGAAACCATCTCTCGATCCAGCCTCTCCAACTACCACCCTTTTACTCTCCTTCCTTTTGCCTCCAAACTACTTGAGCGATTAGTGTACAAGCGCCTATGTCAGTTTCTCTTATCTCATTACATTCTTGACTCTCTGCAATCAGGCTTCTGCCCCCAAAATTCCACTGAAACTGCCCGCGCAAACGTGACCAATGATTTACTTAATGCAAAATCTAAGGTTAATTTCTCCATACTCATTTTCCTGGACCTCTCTGCTGCTTTTGATACTGTTGATCACTCTCTTCTCCTACTCACCCTTCACTCCATTGGCCTTTGTGACACAGTTCTTTCCAGGTTCACTTCCTACCTATCGAACAACTCCCCTCCACTTCCACTATCTGTTGGGGTCCCACAAGGCTCTGTTCTTGGCCCTTTACTTTTTTCATTGTACACCTCTTCTCTTGGGGCACTAATTCGCTCATTCAGCCTCCAATACCACCTTTACGCTGATGCCACCCAAATCTATATCTCTTCCCCTGACCTCTCCCCTTCTGTACTATCACGTGTAACCAACTGTATTTCTGCTATCTCCACATGGATGTCCCAACAATTCCAAAAGCTCAACATGTCCAAAACAGAGCTTTTTCTCTTCCATCCTGCAAGTGTTACCTCCTGCCCTCAAATTTCCCTCACTGTCAATAACACCACAATTTCCTGTCTCCCAAGCCCGCTGCCTTGGTGTTACACTTGACTCTGCTCTCTGCTTAATTCCTCACATCCAGACTCTTTCCCTGTCTTGTCGACTCCACCTTAATAACAGAATACGTGCTTTTCTTACTCAAAATGCTAGAAAAACTCTTATCCATTCTCTCATCATCTCCCATCTTGACTATTGCAACCTCCTGCTATCTGGCATTCCTGACACCCATATATCAACTTATCCATCATGCAATAACATCAGGGAGGTGTCTGATTGGCTCCAAATTTAATCTGCAGCAGGACAGCAACCCCAAATATACAGCCAATGTCATTAAGAACTATATTTAGCGTAAAAAAAAGAACAAGGAGTCCTGGAAATGATAATATGGCCCCCACAGAGCCCCGATCTCAGCATCATCGAGTCTGTCTGGGATTACATGAAGAAACAGAAGGATAGGAGCAAGTCTACATTCACAGAAGATCTGTGGTTAGTTCTCCAAGATGTTTGGGACAACCTCCCTGCAGAGTTTCTTCAAAACCTGTGTGCAAGTGTACCTAGAAGAAATGATGCATTGATGCTGTTTTGAAGGAAAAGGGTGGTCACACCAAATATTGATTTGATTTCAATTTCTCTACTGTTCATTCACTTTGCATTTTCTTAATTGATAAAAAATAAATTATTAACACTTCTATTTTTGAAAGCATTCTTACTTTGCAGCATTTTTTGCAAACCTGCCTAAAACTTCACGCAGCTGCTGCAGATTTGCTGGGTGTATATTCATGTTGTGAATCTGTCATTCCACCACATCCCAAAGGTGCCCTATTGGATTGAGATCTGTGCAGGCCATTGGAGAAAACTGAACTCATTTTCATGTTTGTGGAACCAGCTTGGGATAATGTGTGCTTTGTAACATGGTGCGTTATTCTGCAGGAAGTAGCTATTAGAATATGGTTAATGTAACCCTAAAGGGATACACATGGACTACAGTTTTAAACAATGCTCATTTGGTATTGAGGTGTCTAATGTATTTAAGAAAACATTCCCCACACCTTCATACCATCGCCACCAGCCTGCACTATTGACCCAGGGCAGAATGGATCCATGGATTCATGCGGTTTACTCCAAATTCTGATCTTACCATCTGCTTGTCGGAACAATAGTGAAGATTCATCAGACCAGACCACGTATTTTCAACTAGTCAGGCTTGGTGACCTATGCCCACTGTGGCCTCAGTTTCCCGTTCTTAGCTGACAGTAGTGGAACTCAGTGTGGTTCTCTGCTGGTATAGCCCCTCCACTTCAAGGTTTGGTGTGCTGTGTGTTGATTGATGCTTTTCTGCATACCACATTTGTACTGCAAGGTTATTTGGATACTGTTACCTTCCTGTCAGCTTGAACCAGTCTGGCCAGTCTCCTCTGACTTCTCTCGTTAACAAGGTGTTTTGGCTCTACAGAACTGCCACTTACTGGATTTTTGTTTTGTCTTGCACACAATTCTCTGTAAACTCTAGAGACAGTTGTAAATGCAAATCCCAGGCGATCAGCAGTTTCTGATATACTCAAACCACCCTGTCTGGCACCAAGAATCACTTCACATTCCAAGTCACTTAGATCACATTTATTCCCAGAGCCGGATTTAGACCTCATGGGGCCCTAGGCAAGATACTGGTTTGGGGCCAGCTCCCTGAAAAAATCCATAGCACTATAGTTTTTAAGCATAACATATACCCCTCCCTATTCAGGGGCTGGCTGGTAGACTTTAGCCCGGGGGGGGGCAAGTATATAGCACTGGCCCATAAGTAGCGACCCATTTTTAAAGGGTGGTCTCACTGCCGGCCCTGGGAGGGCCCTCTGGGGACCGCTGGGCCCTAGGTAATTGCCTAGGTTGCCTAGTGGTAAATCCGGCCCTGTTTATTCCCCATTCTGGTGTTTGGTCTGAACAACAACTGAACCTCTTGACCATATCTGCATTCTTTTATGTATTGAGTTGCTGTTACATGATAGGCTGATTAGATATTTCCATTAACGAGCAGGTGTTCAGGTTTACCAAATAAAGTGGCCACTGAGTGTATGTAATAAAGACACTCCGCGGGATATATTTACTAAACTGCAGGTTTAAGAAAGTGGAGATGTTGCCTATAACAACCAATCAGATTATAGTTATCATTTATTTAGTACATTCTACAGAATGACAGCTACAATCGGATTGGTTGCTATAGGCAACATCTCCATTTTTTTAAACCCGCCGTTTAGTAAATATACCCCTAGATGTCTTAACAGTGGATTATTAATTTAAAACATAAATGAGGAATGACCAAGCAATATTTTAGGAGAAATAAAAGAAAAAGTTAAAATTAATGACAGGGTTGGACCTTGAATGTTAATAGACAAGAGACTGAAGATACATATTTACCTTTTCCACCATATATATTTACAGCTGAATACACAATCTCACAATACTAGATGCAGAGTGGTTTTCTGTGGCAGTTCCCAAAATCAAAATGTGTTAGTGCTCCTATGTATACACAAGGTTATAAGCAGCATTAGACAAGACTAAATGTGCTGCAGGTTTAAAATGCCAAAAAGCCATAGTTTCCACCTATCACTACTCTTAGGATTGGGGTCCTATCCAACAGTACCTCCCAAACTGTCCCTGGCTGTACCAGAGGCAGTGGCGGAACTACCAGTGGTGCGGATGGTGCTGTGCACCAGGGCCCATGGAGATAATGGGGCCCGCTGCATGACATATGCAGAGGGTTGAGGGCCCCGGTCCCCTCCTCCCCACCCCCCTGCACCGGGCCCACAGCTCGCTAATTCCGCCTCTGTCCAGAGGGGCAGCTTAATATCATCTACTTTCCCCAACATGCTGCATGGGTTTTTCCCTATTACATTAAGAAGGTCTAAGCTTACCAATCAGCACAAAGAATGTTATTAGCCAAACAGGATGAAAGACAGGAAGTCCACAGCCCACTGCTGATTGACAGGCACAATCAACCAATGAGGAAGGAGCCAGGTCAGGTTCTGCTCCACATGTGATTAGGTTAAATATCAATGATTATTGCAATGGGATCTTTACAGCAAGTATGGAAGGTAACAGATAAAGTGTTAACATTAACAGAATTATTTTGAAACATTTAATTTCATCTGAGAAATTAAAGGGGGATTAATCTGCTTTAAATAATGATTATTGGTTTTGGCTGCAATTGTCTGAGAAAGCTTAGAAGAGGGGTAGGAATTCAAAGCTAGAGAGGGTGGCATCTGATTGGTTTTCAGCAGCTTTCATTTAATTCCTTGTGGTTGGCATTGAACACCAGCAGGTCTATTTACTAAATAATGGCTATAGGGCTGGTTTTCTATCTCAGCTTATCTCCTCCTTTAGCCATGATTTACCATTAAAACCTCACTGAGGCAAGGCAATCCTCAGCTGCCTTAGCGATACTGGTCAGGTATGAGTTAACTTACAACCTGACTAGACCAGTCTGAGGGATTCTGTACATGTGTGACCCAGATAGCTCTTTCCCGTATCTGCAGTGGAACTGGAGGACCTGGAAAATATTAAAAACATTTTTTTAAAAGAATTTTAAATAATAAAGCAGTTTCATTGAATATCTCCTGCTATCACCATACTGAGCTGACAAAGACAAAACAAGTCGCTATTAAGTAGGTTTAGGTGAATCTTTTCTCCTGTGCATTCCACCTGCAGCAATAGCACAGCTATAAGGCTGTAGATGTGACTCCTCCCATTGTGTCTGACACCTCTCCTCAATAATGTGATTAGAGCAGGTGCTCTGCGAGGCTTCTTTACAGCCACACTCTGGGGTCTGCCAGAGAAGGGTCTATGCAGGGGCAGCACAGTGGCATAGTGGTTAGCACTTCTGCCTTACAACACTGGGGTCATGAGTTCAGTTCCCGACCATGGCCTTATCTGTGTGGAGTTTGTATGTTCTCCCTGTGTTTCCGTGGGTTTCCTCCGGGTGCTTCAGTTTCCTCCCACACTCCAAAAACATACTGGTAGGTTAACTGGCTGCTATCAAATTGACTCTAGTCTCTCTGTCTGTCTGTGTGTGTGTGTATGTCAGGGAATTTAGACTGTAAGCTCCAATGGTACAGGGACTGATGTGAGCGAGCTCTCTGTGCAGCACTGCGGAATTAGTAGTGCTATATAAATAAATGGTGATGATGATATGCTAAACAGGTGGTAAATCCATCATTTTGCTACATATATTAAGCTGGATAATAATAAATATTATTTTAGACTTGTTAAACTGTTATAACTATTTAAATTAACGTTATGCTTGTAGTTATTAATTAAGTTTGATAGACACATTCTTTGTAGGTTTCAATTAATATGCAGGACTTCATTTAAAATTCTTTATCCATATTTTTTTTCTTTTGGGTTGGGGGGGGGGGGGGTGCTGGTGCTTTTAACATTCATTCTCCATTTTTTCTAAAAAAAAAAATCTAATAATTTACATTGATTTTCTTTAATTATGGGCAATGTCATCAATCTCGTGGTGGTCACCTCTGAGTGGTATGTTTTGAAACCCATCTGTTAAATAGAGAAAAAACACATTAGCCAAAGCATTTTAACATTTTTGTTTTGTTTTTTATACTTTTCTGTTTACTATTAGCAAATTGTGCAGTAACATTCCGGTCCGGTGCTTGTAAATGCTGACGGCGACTTTTTATTTTCTTTCTAAGGAAATGTTAACACTGATTGATTAAAGATTCTCTCTGACTACAAAGGTTAAAGATGCAAAGTGAAAGTTGGAATATATGTTTGACACTGATGAAATACACTACAATAAGGAGCCCCACAAAACGGACACTTCCCGGCCTGTGATAACCATTATATTACTAAAACTGTCTAAGGGATAAAAGGACAAATTAAATCCATTAATCAAACATATCTACACTAAACAGTTGCTCCACAGAGAAGAACAAATGAAAAACTTACTGTTTGTCTTTTATGCTGGCTAAGAAAATCAATTCTAATAACTGTGGCGGACGCTAGTTGGGATATTTATTGGGGAAATTGTTTATTTAGCTTTTTAAATATCACAAAATATAGTAATAAATAATGCTAACTCATGTATTGACCGGAAGCTGTCCTATTTTACGTAATCCGCACCCATGATTGTCACCTTGGCATGACCGAGTTTTTATCATTGTAGTAAAAACTTAACTAATGACAATAATGTCTTTGGTTCATGCCAGTAAAACTGATTAATGGGTATATTTTCCAACTTGGCAACTTCAGACGCCCTTCACTGGGAGCTGTAATAATGCTCTTTTAAAGTGGTGGTGCTCTTACCAAAATGTATAATAATGTGCATGTTTGCTCTGTGTATTTCAGAGTGATTGTAAGTAAACAATGGATTTCATAAGAAGTTTATAATTTAATACTAACAGACCTAACAGAGTTATGTATTACAGAAGTGGAAGCTGCTCAAATCAATTTATAGGCCACAACAGGTGCCTGAAAGGGTGGGGTTATCCTGCAAGGAACATACACACAACATTTTTTCCCCCAGCACACTGCTATAGCCAGCAACAGATCTGCCATTTCTACTGTAGATAAAAATGAAAAAGTCTTTGTTGCACACATTTGCAAATGTATGTTTAAGCCATCCGCCACGCCAAGGCGCTTTTGCTAATAGGATGGTCCTACTCTAAACAGTGAGAGTCCCATATATTTGGGCCATACATATGTGTTTTTAAATTGAGAGCCAACTTACCAAAGAGGTACCCCAGAAGTCTCCAAACAGCAATTCAGTACCAGTACCCCCTCTCAGCTACTGACACCAACATGCCTCTCAGACAAATACAGAAGTGGAAGCTGCTCAAATCAATTTATAGGCCACAACAGGTGCCTGAAAGGGTGGGGTTATCCTGCAAGGAACATACACACAACATTTTTTCCCCCAGCACACTGCTATAGCCAGCAACAGATCTGCCATTTCTACTGTAGATAAAAATGCAAAAGTCTTTGTTGCACACATTTGCAAATGTATGTTTAAGCCATCCGCCACGCCAAGGCGCTTTTGCTAATAGGATGGTCCTACTCTAAACAATGAGAGTCCCATATATTTGAGCCATACATATGTGTTTTTAAATTGAGAGCCAACTTACCAAAGAGGTACCCCAGAAGCCTCCAAACAGCAATTCAGTGCCAGTACCCCCTCTCAGCAATTGACACCAACATGCCTCTCACACAAATACAGAAGTGGAAGCTGCTCAAATCAATTTATAGGCCACAACAGGTGCCTGAAAGGGTGGGGTTATCCTGCAAGGAACATACGCACAACATTTTTTCCCCCAGCACACTGCAATAGCCAGGAACAGATCTGCCATTTCTACTGTAGATAAAAATGCAAAAGTCTTTGTTGCGCACATTTGCAAATGTATGTTTAAGCCATCCACCACGCCAAGGCGCTTTTGCTAATAGGATGGTCCTACTCTAAACAATGAGAGTCCCATATATTTGAGCCATACATATGTGTTTTTAAATTGAGAGCCAACTTACCAAAGAGGTACCCCAGAAGCCTCCAAACAGCAATTCAGTGCCAGTACCCCCTCTCAGCTACTGACACCAACATGCCTCTCAGACAAATACAGATGTGGAAGCTGCTCAAATCAATTTATAGGCCATAACAGGTGCTGAAAGGGTGGGGTTATCCTGCAAGGAACATACACACAACATTTTTTCCCCAGCACACTGCTATAGCCAGCAACAGATCTGCCATTTCTACTGTAGATAAAAATGCAAAAGTCTTTGTTGCACACATTTGCAAATGTATGTTTAAGCCATCCGCCACGCCAAGGCGCTTTTGCTAATAGGATGGTTATGTATTAGTTAAGTAAAGTCAGTGACTTGTGGGGTGGATTTGCACATAATTATGACATGTATACAGAAAGCCAAGACAAGAAAAACATCATTATCCTTTCTAATATACAAAATATTTTTATTTAATGTTTATTTAGTTTTATTGACAGTTTTGGGGGTTTTTTTTCACTTTTTTGCACTCTTTTTCAAACAGGTCTTTGGGTAAGTATTCAGATATGTGAGAACATTTATGAAAAATAGTACATGAAACAAAAGAGATATAACACCACAGCAAGCTATGAGATGTTTGCTTTCATTCTTTGTGCTATAAACGTGATCAATTGTTAAATTACAACACGTCTTCCATCCCCATTTCCCTTCATTTCCAGTTTTGCACTAAAAATACATTAGTAAATAAGTGTTTTTGTCTCTTTTAAGGACCAAATGTTTTCTCCCATACAGCCCCCTTCACTGGAACGACCTCCCTCACTCCATCCGTCTTTCTTCTAATCTGTGCTCCTTCAAACGGGCACTTAAAACTCACCTGTTCCTCAAAGTCTACCAACCTTCCACCTAATACCCTCATCTCCTACGCCCATTCTCCCTTATCTCCTTCCTGCCCCCCGTTCTTTCCCCACTTACTTCAACTGGCTCCCTTTGTGCCCGAATTCTGTTTACCCTCCTTAGGATGTAAGCTCATTTAAGCAAGGTCCTTTTCCCTCTTGTCTCCATACCTGTTCTTCTGCTCTGTCTTTACTGCATTAGCCTGCCTGGAGCTTCTGAAGTTTTGTCATTTTTTGTTTACTGTTCGTAATGTTTCACCCTGTATAGTCTACTGTTTGTACTGTGTACGGCGCTGTGGAACTCTTGTGGCGCCTAACAAATTAAGGATAATAATATTTTTATTATTATTATTAATATACAGTATATTCAGGTTTCATTTTGACTAAATTATTACTGTCTGTGCTACTGTTTTTATTTTTAATATTTCCCTTTCAATATTGCCTATCATAAAAATAGTTCCCCTGCTATGTTGTAGACTTGCATTGACTTCAGTGTATTTTCACATCGCATCACAGTCATCTGTTATTGATGAAACTGGAAAATTAAGCAGCAACCAGCTTTTGAAATAATGCGAGGGTCCATGAAGAGGGACAACCCTATGATACTTAACTACCGACCAGATGAAACTTTGTCGGGTTATTGGGGCTGTTTATTGTTCTCTTCTATTGTAAATATGTTGTTTTAGGCCTTTGGCACAGATAGCTAATTAGTAATTTTACTGACTCATCTGAAATTAAATAATACTTATGTGGTTTCACCTAAGTTCCTTTTGAATTCCCATTACTTTGTCTTCAGTCAAAGAAACTCAACCAAATTATGTGGTACAAAGCTAACGAGAAACTATCTCCGCACAATGGTTCCAGCTGATTACGTCAATATGAGCTTATTATACTTTTTATATATTCCTGCGTGGGTTTGCATATATGATTTGTTTCTGCCCAAATTTAATACAGAAGAAATCCAAGTTGAGCCGTGAGATGGAAACGGATTAAAATCAGTCAAACGCACCTTGAAAATGGATGGGATGACTTTTTTAGAAGAATTGGAATTGATAGTTATAACTAGTAAACAGTGTCAGGGAAATTAATCTTGGGAAGTAATCTATTAATCAAGTATTTAATCCAACTCCAAGAAAGACATTTTCACCATCAGCACAGTAAAGGAGATCTTTGTTATAAGGGTGATGAGGCTATGGAATTCTTTACCAAAGGAGGTGGTGACTCTATTCATCAATTGGATTTAACTGTGGATCGGATGCCTTTCATACAATGCATGGCATTTCTAGTTATAATTATGAGAATGCTTTATTAGGGTGATTAATCCATGGATATTATGGAGCCATGATTTTTTTTCCACCATTAGCTGGTAATTGGTAGCTGCCTTGTCGGTGGTTTTGCTTTGCCTTGTCTCTGGATTAACAGAGCTATAATTTAGAAAAGATTAAACTTGATGGGTTTATTATATACAAAGTTGTGTTTTGCAGGGAAGATGCAGCTGTGCGCTAATCTGTAAAATGAGGGAATTCCTCACTATAAGTGCCTTCTCCACTACCACCTGGTCATTTAAATTCCTTCCTGCCAAATGATATCTTGTTTTTAAACTTAGGTGCAAAACTCCACATACTTATGTGGCTAATCTGCACTAGTAAAGAAAGCAATCAATCTGCCCAACTTTCCTATCGCATGGTCACCACACAGATGCTGTCATCTGGGCCAGCAAATCAATGCCCTTACCCCTATAACCTGGAGCTTTCGTGACTTCTAGGTCTTTTATACTGTGATTGCTACAGAAGAAATGCACTAAGAATATGAGTCCTCTCTAAGACGCCTTTTTCTCCTAATGTAAACAAAATATTTCTAGTCTTTATAATGTAAGCTCTCTGTTCCTTTAGGTGGTGAAGTTGTCTGCCTCTGCACCCTCTCAAGTTCTCCTATGAACTTCTTGTTGACAGGTGTATAAAACTATATACCCCATATTCAAGATGTAATCTGACAAATGATTTATGCAGGAGTAAAATTATGTTTGTGCCATGTTCCTCTATCCTTTTATGCATTCCATGACTTTATTAGTCTTTGCAGCATCGACTCAGCTCCCAGTCTACTAGTATTCCTAAATCCTTTTCCACCCGAAATTTTCCCAATTGTATATATAACAATGTGTAAGAAGCATAACTTATCCCAGAGTCTCAGTGTATAACCTTCTATTTATCTACATTAGATTTCACCTGCAGTTTTCCTGCCTAACATTCCAATTTGTATAAGCGATTTTGCAGTGAAATACTACTTTTCTGAGTTGATAACCTTACAGAGTTTAGTGTCATGTGCACATAAAGACTCTTTACCTTCTAGGCCGTCTGCAAGCACAATGGATATCATTGCTGCCTCAGGGGGCTGGAGAGCTGGGTTTGAGTCTGACAAGAGCACCATCTGTGTGAAATTTGTATGTTCTCCCTGTATTTGTGTGGATTTTCTGCTGGGTGCATCAGTTGTCTCCAACACTCCAAAAACATACAGGTAGGTGAAATGGCTTCGGACAAGATGACCCTAGTTTGTGGGTGGTAGTGAATTTAGAAAGTAAGCTTCAATGGGGAAGAATGATGACATATTATCCGTACAGAGTTGCATAATATAACTGCCGTTCTATAAATTATAAATATTATTAGTTATTAATAATAAGTCATTAATAAATACATTAAAAAGGAAAGAGCTCAATACTAATACCTGTGGAATTAAAACTCTAGTTCAGTCTCACTATATTTACAATGTTTTCTATCATTAAGCCAGCTATATACTAATGTACATATTTTCTCCCTAATATTCTTATCTTACATGCCAGTCTGCTATTAGGAAATGCTTTTAAAAGGCCCAAATATATGACATCCACATGGCTGGGCTATGGGGTAAGGGAGTCATAGTGGGCTACCTTGGGCTGGGTCACTGGGCTATCCTTTAAAATGTTCCTAATAAGGTGCTGAGCAGAGTCTCGCCCCCAAGCTAAGAATTGCAGGCCACCCCCTGTCCACAGCACTACCTATACCCATTTTGCAACTTACCCCACTAATTGGATTGGTTTAGGAAGACTGGTAGTTCCTGAACCCAGTCTTGTGTTCTAAACGTATTATTTATGACATGTAACTGATTATCTTTACTTAGAATTCCTTAAAAATATTTTACAAATGATGTCAGTCTTACCCGTCTATCAGTTCCTTGGTCCAATTATGGTTGCTTTTTAAATAGTGGTACCACATCTGGTTTTATAAGTCATGTGGTACTAAGCCAGCATTGAAGGAGGCCATCTGTATAAGGAATAATGTTCTATGAGGTCAATGAGGTCAAACTTGGAGGTCCTAATAGGTACCGGTACCTTTTCATGCTTCTTACCTTAAGTTTACATCTTAAACTCCTGACATCATCCATTATAACCATTCATCCTACCAGAAGTGTAATGGGGTCTGATGTGTGCCATGACAGCCAAAATAGTGTGACTATTAACCTTGAACTGAAATAAGTCTAACAAAAGATTATTTATATATTTGAAGGCCTGCCATAACCAGGCAACACCCAGCACCTGGAGGGGTCTTAAACCTCACAATTAGACTTGTCTCATCTTTTATGGGTTTTCTTCTCAACACAGTGCCTCAACACAAGCCAGATTTCATTCATGACGCTGTGGGTCCTTGCAGGGTCCAATAAGGGGTAGACTCGGGAAACCTCTAATTGTCTACCTAAAATCACTTGCAGTAACGCATAAACACACAAACATGTAAAGGGCATAAGGCATATTTATTGTGATAAAGGCTCAGTAACCTATGGCCTGACAATTTGTGACTAATGGATAGTGTTTCAAATGATTTCTCGCAACAACAATTATGGAAGGATTTTGTGTGTTAAGTGTTGCAGAAGCAAACACTTGGAATAGGATGCAATACAATAGAAATACCAACATGGATTACAATTGAAAGTAATATGAACAATAGGAGAGAATAATAATGCAATAACAATACACGGGCAATAATAAAGTAATAATGGTAGGAATGCAATGTATCAACAGTAACTCACAACCTGTATCTGGCTAAGACAAAGTGCAGTCTTTGAGAATGTCTCTACTAGGTGGATTCTTTGGAAAATGCAGAAAAAGCTGATAATAAGGGTGATAGTCCTTATATTTGTCTGATGTCAGGAAAGTTCCTGTAATAGCCATCAGTATGTTCAAAGTGTTGGGTAACGGGAGATTCAGTACACTGTAAGAATAAACTGTTACTCTACAGGTGGGGGTAGATGTAGTGAAAATGGTCAGAGTAATCGCTTAAATAGTAGTCACTAGTAAATGTCTTAGGCGAGGGTAGAGTTGTCCCAGCAGTGCAGGGCAATGCAAGGCAGTTGCCTATTTTACACAAACTGTCCAATGTTAGGCTGGTAACTCACATGCAGCGGAGACTGACCAACTCTGGAAAGCTCTGTATATGGAATGTCTCCCTGCGACTTTCCTCTCTGTATGGAAATGTCAAGGGAGCATCAGTAATATTAGCAGCAGGAACCTGTAATATGACAAATAAACAGGTCAGTCACAGACAACTGGGATATTCCTGGACTTTGCCTGGATCTCTGGGATCTCTTCTTCCATCTGTACTGGCGTCTATCTTTCTCTTCTCATCTGGGTTGGTTTTTGGTTCTGTCTTGTGCAGGAGCTGGACTCCCTCTCTCTTTTGCAGCTTGTCCATGATCCTTGGCAGACTAATCTCTGGCTGTAGCAGACTCCTGAGTGGTACTCCCCTCTGCTTGTCTTGCAATAAGTTCAAATAGTATTGCATCCTTGTCTGGTTGGTTGACAGCTTTCTTTACTAGTTTTGTAACCTTGTATCTTAATGTAGATACTTTGTTCTTATGGCAACTTGCTCTATGAGACTGGTGACTCTGTCTGCAGTGTGCGAAGTCCTTCCCTGCCTGTCTCTAAGAATGGTAAAGTCTCTATCTCATGCTGCAAGATGGTTAAACTCTCACATACACTGTGCTGTCTTCTCCCCAGCTTCAGTAACCAAGGCATATGTAGTCTTTCTGCTGGCTGGAACTTGTAAAAAAGAACAGAACTTACAGAACTTGTAAAAAAAAAGTAGCAGGTTCTCTTGCTGTGTATTTCTCTCTTCAGGCTTGTGGACACTGGTTTCTGTTTGCAGGTGGCTTCTATGAGTATGACTGCAGACCAAACTAGGGCCACACCTCCTCCCTCCCTTCTACTCTCCTCTGACTCCATCACATCCTTTGATTTTGGCTCTACAGCCCTGATTTTTGCCAGACTCTGTCATTTCATGTCTCCTGACAGCTCGAGGTTGCTGTGAACTGTAATTTTCACCACAGAGATTGTCACACTGCTCTCTGCTGCTTGGAACCCCACCCACCATGTCAATCACCACTTGTCCCTCCCCCTGCCCTCTGGTAAGCATTGGGTCCTGGGAGCGTTACACACTATTATATTATTCAAGCACCAAAAATTTAACTCAAAGTATTTGTTTAGAAGAAACAAAAAGAATGTAAAACAAAAAGTATTAACCCAGTTGGCTAGAAAAATAATATTTATAAAGCAAAACAACAGTGAAAACTTACTTTAAACACCCTTAAGTTAGTTGTAACAATATAAGAACTTCCATCCTAATAAGGTTTCAATAACCTGTGGTGTACTGAGGACTTCGAGGAGTCCCCCCATGTCCTCGCCATCCCTCCATAACTAAAACCTACTGTATATATAAATGTTTTCATGAATGCAATAATACAAAGATAGTATTAAGCATGAAGTTTATTTTGTTTCCATAAAAAAATATTTAATCCTTTCCATATAGTAGTACAAATAAGAATTATACGGAATGTTTAACATAACATTTATTAAGCAATAATGCAAAATATAATCAAATACTCGTTTAACTTTGAAAGTTAAATGTTGATTTAAGTCTGCCATGCTGGAATTTAATTATACCAAAAAAAAAAAAAAAAAAAAGAGTAGCTAAATTAAAATATAATTACTTTGCTCTCCTTGGCACAGTGACAATGTTCTTCGGTTGCTTAATATTCATGTAACATGTTACCATACTTTGTAATATGGCCATACTTATGGATAGATATTGTAATCCTCTTTTCTGGTTTAGGTTAATTTCAATAAAATATTAAATCCATTTTCTAATCTAAATGAGTTCATTATGGAAGACAAGGCAATGAAAGAACCAAAATCCCCACTGACTTCGGCTTCATTGCATTTAAGCATTGTGCTTTTCATGGTAGTACATTTTTATATGGGGTTTATCTTTTCTGCTTATATATCCTACTGTAGCGCTAAAGCTTTTCTTAATGCAGAGCATGGATATGTCTATCAGTCTATATGATCCCCATGTCAATTTAAATTATGACTGCAGATGTAAACTTGACATCAGCAGTGTTAATCATGCACTGTTACATTAAGAAGATTAAAATGTATGCAAAAGGCACTTTGGTACACCTTCAAACAGTTACCTGCGGCTCTCCAGTTATTTTAGTACTAGAAGTCTCTAACAAGGGGTCCAAATTAATGTAAGATTATATTAAGAGGGTAATATTTTAACATTATATAAAGGGTGCAGTATTATTTTATTTATATTATGGGAGCAATGCTATTTGATTGCTAATGGGGCAATAATAATTTATTAATGACTTATTATTTAAGACGTGGGCTCCATTTATAGAGTACCTGTGGCACTACAAGTGCTAGCATGCACATGGGCGCAAGTGGATGAGAGCCAGTGGCGATATGTGGCTTTTTTAAAACCTTCAAAACAAATCACTCCTTAGTAAATCCTACCCATTTTTGAATGCCGTTAAAAATTTTCCACTATAAATTATGCAGCATTTACAATATGCGCACTATTGTTAAACTGATTATGATCTAGAGATGACCAGAGATTCTACAGTGCTGCAGAAAATGTTGGTACTTAATAAACAATGGAAATAATCAACTGACAACAATAAGTGACAATCAAATGAAAAAGTACAAAGCACTTTCAAATTGATCTGTGGTTTGCGTACTTCAGAAAATTCTCATACATAGTGGACCATGTAATAACAATAAGTTAAAAAATTGATTAAAAAATAGGAAGCATGTCCGTCCCTTCCGAATTCACATCCAGCCCCTGCACCAGATAGTGCCACAGGCATTCTTCCTGATGATAGACCTTTATTATGAGTGCCAGGTACTCTACTCTGGTCACAGTTATTGTAAAGTTAGTTTTAAAGTGCTTCTGCAGAACAGATCCTTCTGCATACTAAACATAGATACTTATATTTAAGAAATGCTTTTAAATTTGCCAAGTCCCTGTTATTTAATTCAAAATATTATGATATCCTAACCAATATTTTGGTGTTGAATACTAACAAAAAAACGCATGAATAATCCACTTAAATTAAAACGTATTGTTCCTTTTGCACAGTTGAACTTACACCAGTTTGCTTATTTGCATAAGTGGTGCAAATTCACACTGAGCAGGACCACAAAAACAAGGCATGCACTTGCACCAGTGCAGTCTTGCCCTTTTCTAGCACTGGGGTCTCCTTAAAAAGAGAAGGGGAGTGCAAACGCAGCCCGAGTACCATAGCGGTGTGGTCGTGCAAATGGGGCTGATGCAGACCTGCAGAAACACACATCAGCCCCATAATGTTTTCAACAGGTTATCAAAAAGTTTATAACATATGTAAATGCAGGGGAAGCTTCTAGGATTAAAATGCAAATTACCTATGTAAATCTTCCACTTTAGCTCCTGAGATAATGAAAATAAATAATTTTCCACAAAGGCATGAAATTGTTTATGAATGCCTGTTTGAGAAGACTAAGCCTCAAATTGGATTGCAAAATAACATAACGAGTGAGAAATGAGAAAATGTACTTACATGGTAATAATAATGAGGCATTACAAATACGGATGATGTTTATAACAAGGCTATAATATACCACATAGCACTTTACACTGTGTTTTTTATTCCACCAAGTCACTCAGTAGTCTGTAGAGTTTTACAGCTTTGAAAAAAACATTACAATTTGGGATTAGTCGGACATACCTAGTTTTCCAAGATAATTTGGGCGGCTGTAAACCAGTAATGTACCAATATCATTACCTGAAAAGGACCCTATTTTCGATAGCCAGTAGCATGGCATTCCATCTAAGGGGCATGGTATGTGTTTAAATGGGTCATGGATTGAGAGGGCTAATTGTGTCCTGAGTTTTCTTTGTGTAGTATACTATATGTTGTCATATGATTCCTATATGTCTAGTGACCTGATGAAGAAAAACTGTTCATGTAAATTTCCCAATTGCAAGATCCATGAAACCATACAACCATATCCAGGTGAGGCAAGCTTATTACATGTTAAAGGAAACATTATCAGGTGGTGATTGTGATTTTAATTGTATGATACCACAAACTAATGGAAAGGATATGCACAATATAACAAATTCTCACATTATACCTTACCCATCACTATCAACGAAAAAAAAAAAAAGGACAAGCGTGGCCCACAATCCACCAAAGTCACACCAATGATTTGCATAACCATGACTCCATTTGGCTCACAAATAAGTACTCCCTCACAAGTAACAGGACTATATATTTGCAGTCCACATGCATCTTACACAAGATCATCAATATACCTTGGCACCAGGGCCGGATTAACCATAGGGCTAACTGGGCTACAGCCCAGGGGCCTATGGCATCCAGGGGGCCCTTGAAAGTGCTCAGCAGCAGTATTGATCGGTCGGGGGCGCCCCCAGCCCGATCAGTGCTGCTGAGCACTTTCACTGCAGTACTTCCCAGGCGCGCTGTATTCTCCTTACTAAGGAGATCTCGTGAGTCTCACTCTCACGAGATCTCCTCAGTAAAGAGTGTACAGCACGCCTGGGAAGGAGGAGAAGGAGGTAAGTGCCGGGGGGGGGGGGCCCTCATGGGGGAATGGAGGCCCCCTTAGCCCAGGGCCTCCATTACCTTAATCCGACCCTGCTTGGCACTATATAGTATACAGACAATCATATCCATGTGTTTCTTGGTAGATAAACCTGGACATTTGGGGCAGTCTCTCGTCAGCTATTTATATAGCGCCACTAATTCCGCAGCGCTGTACAGAGAACTCACTCACATCAGTTCCTGCCCCATAGGGGTTTAAAGTCTAAATTCCCTAATATACACACACACAGAGAGAAACTAAGGTCAATTTAATAGCAGCCAATTAACCTACCAGTATGTTTTTGGAATGTGGGAAGCAACCAGAGCACCCGGAGGAAACCCACACAAACACATGGAGAACATACAAACTCCACACAGATAAGGCTGTGAGGCAGAAGTGCTAACCACTATGCCACCGTGCTGCCCCATGTTCCCATCTAGAGCAGACAGTGAGGTTTATTTTAGTAGTACTTCAGCCTCACTTAGCTATTTCTTTAAATAGCAAGTTAAGTAACTTTTAAGCATGCATCTTAGCTGTCCAATTAAAAATCCTTATCTCCGTTTCAAAATCTATCAGGAGGTTACAAAATATGGCCACAAGTTACACACAGGCTCACGGCTCTCAGTATGCCATGTAAAGGCAGAGGTGGCAGGAGGAAGGGGAGGTTTTTACAGTAGAGTACCCAGAGTTCTGAAGGGCATTCCAAAGCCTCTCTGTTCACTACATCATGTGACTGTAATTGCATCACACATAACACTGTGCAGAATTCTAAACAATTAATAGCAGCCTGAATAAACAAGCCAAGGAAAATGGTAATTACCAACATTCTTCTTCAAGCTTGCACAATGATTTATTTTATGTAAAAAAACAAGCCTTTTTTGTCATGGAATTGCAGTTTTAATTCAAGGTGAAACCAGAAATAATGCACCTTACTAGGCAGTTGATTGTACCACCCTTACCATCATAAGTATTGTTGGTGTCAATATGTATTTGGAGATAATTTGGACGTACTTGCACAATTTTAAGCATGTCAATTATCACATTTGACAGTTTTTATATGAAAAAAAAACAATCGGGACAGGTGTACATCAAACCAGTATAAAGTATGGGAGGAAATCCGGTTGTGGAAGTTTGGATTCCCAAATTTCAGCAAATAGAAAAAAATGTCCCCTTTTTCAAAAGATAAAAAACATGGAGATGTACAGCTATTTTCTGATATACTAGGTACTTTTTATTCTCTCTCTCTCTTCCTGCATTATGCCATTTTATTTACAGTGGTATTAGGAGCTGCTGTGAGCATTTTATTTATTTAACGTTAAATTGATTCAATTAATGATTTGTGCTTGAATGTAGGAATTAATTTGGAAAGTGTGAATTGGCATGATTCATATCAAATCTGGGCATTTGCTTAATCATGTGCTCATCCCTAGACTAGCTTGACTGTAGGCATCAATTAAGATAGTTCTTTTCTAAAAGTTCTGTGAATGGGGCTTGTCTCTTTAGAGTAACAGATACATAAGTAACTTGCTCTCAATACTACTTACCCAAGTTTTATTCACAATACTTCTCTCGACAAAGTTTGCTTTCAATTATATCATTACTATGCAGTGCAGTTTAATTAGATATAAACTATTTTCCTGCAATCTGGTCTTCTTTTTCAGCCTGTATAGAGATGTCTGACTTTGTAATCATGACAGAAGGTAAGGTGTTATTAGTATAAATACCATGGAGGTGGCTACTGACACATAATTAAACATCCAGACAATTGATCCTAAGCAGCTTTAAGATTAATTTCAAGAACAAGTCATTCATTTCCCATCATGCCTTTCTGCTTCATATTTTTTTTTTTGAAAGGCACTTACAGTGTTAGTGAGTTCTCCACATAGAACTCAGACTCCACTTCCTTGGCAAGCAAAGTTTTCAAAAAAGTCTCTTGTCCAATGTCGCAATGAGTTGACATTCTAACTGGCTTCTCTGGCAAATCTGTCGGATTCACAATTAATATAATCACTGTTCTAAACTTTTTTTTGAGTGTGAAAATAGCATTAACATGTAATTTAAGAATAAAAATAGGGTACTTCCCTACTATCTGGAACCTTTTTATAATTTATGCCCGAAAATTTTAATTGCGTCAAAAGTGACTTGAATATGTTGTCTTTTCCGACTTTCAGTCTCCAAATTAATTTGGCTAAATAAGACTTCAAATGCTGGTCCTCTATGTAGTTTATTTCCGCCATTTAGCGGATCCCCACATTCATTCGACGCTCTGAGTAAGGGCATCAGTGTCAGGATTGACAAAATTGTAGTGATAATTAACTTTGAAATGTTGAAATCCGTCCTTTTCCAGTTCTTCCGTCTTGTAGGCGTACCAACTATACAAATAAATTATAAAGCCTCTTTCGATATTGTCCAAAATCGTCATCATTAACCTTTCCACACTGCGATCATCCACTTGTACCAAAAAGCACTTGTGCGTCTCCAGACAGAGTCCTCAGAAGATCCACTGCTGAGGAAGCACTCGGCCGGCATTGTTTCTTACCCTTAGTGAACAAGCTCTCGTCGATTTTGACGATTAATCCTTCGTCTCCGATCTTCTGCTTTGGCTGTCGATTGAGGTACTATTTATTGAGGTACGGTTATATTTTTGTTCATACCCAATTAGTCTCTGCACAACTTGATCGATATCAATTCCTTGACCCAGCAATAGAAGAAGTGAATGGCTTTCACGAATGCTAGACGACTGTCGGTGAACCAATTTCCCTCGTGGATGTTGATCTCCTTTCGACAAGTAGATTTTCTACAATTCCAGGAAATACAGAAACCAAAGTAGCGCTTAATTTCATGATTTCTTTCACACAGCATTCTAGCTGGCAGTATTCCTTTCTTTTGCAAAAATGCCACAGCCTCTCTATCGGCAGAAGGCAGAGTGAATAAATTCATTTTTAAATGTTGGTTGTATTTTTTTTCTTATCAAATGGCTCCAGTTAATAGGAAAGTATCAAAATAGTCTCTTGATTTGCTTGATATTGTGATATAGTGTAATCATTATTCAGCCCATAGTTACATATCCCCTTTAATGATAACCAAATGTATGATCTCCAACCTAGTCTAGAAGTTCCTTCAACCCTCAACTTAAACTCTTAATAAAGAGTTATAAAAAAGCAGCCAACCCCATGTTGCTGAGGAATCTGGGAAATAAAGATAATTTAAATATTGTAACAAAAGGAGGCATTTAGCTGACAAGATGCAGAGAAAGCATACAAGCAGAGTAAGACATTGGCGCAGTTATGCACCTAGATTGAGGTTAAACCAGGTAAAGACTTATGTATAGTTTAAAGTTTGGTTAACTTACATGATTTGAAAGCTCCTTCCTCTCAGCAAACAGACAGGGTGTGTCTGTTAGTGCAAACAGAGCCAGTGATGGGCGTTTCCTCTTAAAGGGAAGGTGGGTGTGTCACCTGCCCATCAAGCTAAGGCTGGGATAGGAGTATCATGTATGAAAGCTTGCTTGTGTCATTTGTTCACTGAGACCAACGCTGGGGAATCTGGCTGGTCTTGAGAGAGCTGAGCTTTGTCTAGTTAGCGTTTAGGGTCTCCAAGAATTGCTGTGAAATCTGTACGGTGTCAAAACATTTACCATCCTGACAATAAAACTACATAAAAAGGAAGAAGTTGTTCGCGTGTGCTTCAGCAGTAGCGGGCTCTTGCCACAATATATAATAAATTTAATAAAACTAAATTTTTTTAATGTAGTTGCTGTAAAAGAAATGTGGGTAGGAACATGCTAGAAAGAAATCTGGGTGGGATAGAGGAGAAAAATGTTTCCACTGTTGTAGACAATAAAGTACCACTGAAAAATACAGAATCTAGTTGCAAATTAAAGTGAGTGACTTTTTATAATCAATTTAAAAAACTTGTCGCAATCTCACAACATTAGCTTAATGTATGTGCATGGTTTTTTTCCTTTCATTGATTTTAATAAAATGCTTTGCTATATAAAGCAGATTGTGTTTGATTTTTTTAATATAATTATTTCTTCTTTCAATATAAATTAAAATAAGAATTTCCCCTTATGACAAGCGTTTGGTAATTAGATAATATCATTATCCATATTATTTTTATTTCATTCCCTTTTCTGTTTGCTTGTTTTTTTGACTATATTTTTTTTTATTTTTAGTATTGAAACATGTAAAAAGTATCCATTGGAGAGAAAAAATCCCTTGGGAGTTTAAACTGAAGTAAATATGAGAAAATGTGAGGTTTTTATCACTAGATTCTGCAAAAGATTCAACAAAAGATATGGCAATTTAATTAGTAGCGATGTTTCGCAGATTATCGCGGCTCCGCACTTTTGCCGTTACTACTGTAGCAATATCCGCTCATTTTCACTCGCACCTCTATGGGAGCTAGACGGGGAAAAAAATGAGCAGATATTTCTGTAAAAGTATTCATCAATGGTCGGGAGACACTTCGCGGCTAATTGAATCTGCCCCATTGAGTCTCATTTTCAAACATGCAAATATGCAGTCCTATGTACTGGCATTGCATGCATACTTTTGTGCAAATGCACACAATTTAAAGGATAAGCTCGTGGAAAACTTATCTGCGTCTACTGGCTGATAAAAGTATGCACCAACAAATAAGAGGAGTTGAGGTGATCGGGAGACTTCCTTAATGAGTTCAGATTAAGTGCATGAGTGCACCTACTTTTGTACCCACGTGTAACAACATTTTGTTTTGCAGACCAGCATACTGGAGCCGCATTCTTTATCATCAACTTGATGATGATGATGAATAGATATTCTTAAAAAAAAAAAAATTCTCAATGAACAACATTGTAGCAATGTAGTTCATTGAAGTTATACCCCACTGGGGTGTAACCAGTACTAATAAACACTGAGCGTCTTTCCCACATTCTGACCAATCAGAGTGAAAGGTGCTATGTATTGATTAGCAGCTGACAGGCCAAGCACTCTCCTGCTTCTCTGTGTGTGTTTGGTGGGTGATGTTTCCCTTTTCTCTCCAGCAAGGAAGGAAAAGAACAGGATGCAAGCATGAGGACTGGAGGGGAATGATAAAAAGGTTCTACTACAGTAAGACAAAGAAAGGGAACACCAACCCTAACCCTAGATATATAAACTCCTTATTGTCCATTTGCAAACATTACTATGCTGGAGTGGATCACCAAAAGTGTGCACCTCTAAATGCAGTTAGCAGACAAGTAGGCATACTTCAGCAAATCAAAAGCAGTGCGGGTCCCTGTTTTTATTGCAATTTGTAAATAACACTAAGTATATGCTTTCTTAGGTTTATGTTTCTTATGTTTATACATATGCTTTTGTATGTTTGTACCAGGACAGTAGATGAGTTTAGAGTAAAAGCTAATAAACCTCACATTGTTTTGCAAGATTTTAGACGCTTGGAATTCTCAATTATGTTTCTGATATCCTGTTGTCAAATTTTTTGTGACCAGAAAATTAGCTCATTCTAAACAATATTGTTGTTTTTCCAGTGTTCATTTCCCAGCCAAAACCTTGTGATTTGAAACATCATAATTGCCAGTACAGAAAATTTCCTAGTTAGGTATGCACAAGTTTAAGTTTCAAGTTTTAGACTCAGATACTCAGATAACACTGCATTACGTTTTGAGGCATTACCAGTAGAAAGGATAATCCAGTATTTGGATGTCAAAGAACTGGAGCTTAAAGCTTATGCAGCCTGAGGAGCTCTTTAGCCTCAGAGGAGCAAATATTGCTGAAGGCATTTTTTCCAGCGAGGTTTCAAATGAGAACAAAAGTAGCAGAGAAGTTTTGAATGAACGGCTTTATAGTAATTGGCTTACCCTAAAAATTGTGCGTGCCGAGAAGAGAACAGACTTGAGACGGATTCAGAGCAGTAGAAGTTTTGTTTAGCTGCATTACAAATAATTCAAAAGATATCTGGTACGTAAGAAAATGAAGATTCTAAAGAGATATCTCTCAGTGTATAGGTTATGTTCATGCAGACATGAGAACATTTGGTGGATCAGCTGTCAATGGATTTCCAAAGACAGGGTGTCATCGAAGGAACGAACCTGAAAAAGGCGTTAACAATTCTACGAACACCGCAGCGGCTGTGTAATGGCAAAAAATAATTATCAGTTGTATATAGTGTCTAACATGGGTATTAACATGGTTTCCATTCATCTCCCTGTTTCATATAAATATTGTTGCATATATTCTGCAAATCCAGTTCTTTAAGATGGATACTCTATTGAACAAATACCAATTTTAAATGGTAATAGCCATAAGTGCTATAAAATAGATATTCATTCTCCTCTTTCTTCACAATAAAGTAAAAACAAGTGGTCTTACTAGGAGATAAAGACTGATGTATATATCAAAGGTTTTCTTGAATGTATTCATCTACAACAAATGACCTTCAAGACAGATTGTTTCAAGCACCGAGCCAATCACGCTATTTTCAAATCATTGTTATGGTAGTTTATTTAGAGATGTGGAAGAAAACATGCCACCAACCCTGTCTTTTTTCTGAAAGATGGGTTTCATTGGACGAGAGTGACAGACACTCAGAAAAGCTGGACTTCAAATATCCTTAGATCCTTTCAGATACAGTTACCTTGGGATTGGGCTTAGACTGTGGATCAGAAACATGAGTGGTAGCAGCAGGGTGAAAAGATAGGTATGGTCGGCATAATACCTTTTTACAGCTTCTAAAGGCTTGTATAAAAATACCGTAAGTGCACATGTTCCAGTAAAAGAAAGTTCAACTTCCACCTCTTTCTCAATGACCTTAATTACACGGTCTAGGATTACTTTAGGTGTAGGAACAAGCAGACCAGAGAGTGGTGACTGCCTGATATGGCTATGATGACTGTATATTGCATACTGTAATTTGTACTAAGCCTACAGAGTTTTAACCATTTACATGTTATTAAATTTGCTTCTAAATCTCAGCAGTTGTAGAAGAGCACTCTCATAAGGCCATGTCAAGAGATAGGATATATGCAGTGAACACAGAGTATCGAGCCAAAGAAACCGTGTCTAATGTTTTGAGATTTATAGCCTGTTAAATAAACCGAAGAAACCTGTGGAGGACCCACCAAACTTACCAAGAACATTATTCTAAATTTACAAAACATTTAGGCCCTGATAATTCTGCTCAATACTGTATTTAAGGCAATTGATTTAATATTATTGAAGATGGCCAACCTTGCTAACAATTCATCTTGAACCAATTATTTTTGAGAAGCTTACAGATCCATACGATCACACCCAAGACTTCGTGACCAGTTATTAGCTACTGTAAAGTTTTAAATCTTGTCCGTGGGTGAAATAGACTGGCCCAAGTGGGCAGATCACCATGGTATGTACACACGTGGTCCCTGCAGAAATTCAAGGGTATTTCTGGCAGAGGGGAGAGGGCATTAAGTGCAGACTAGCACTCCAGAAGGAGGATGGGTGGCATGTCCCAATTTGGAGACTCAAAATGTGTGTGCTTATGTGGTAGAGTATTTAGGCTGTAAGCTCCAATAGGGCAGGACATGATATGAATAATGTAATATTCCCTGGAACGCGTTGCTTCATATGGTGACATAGGTAATAAAGCATAATTATAATTTTACATGCTAGATGGACAAAAAAGTGCATTTGTGCAAATTCACATGCTCTATGAGGCTGCAATGAGTGAGTTATAGATTCATAGTTGGTAAATGACAGCCAATGAGACATGTGCTATAATTACTAGGGGAGTACAAAATAATTTATACTATATTCACATGGCCATAATTAAGGATGAGCGGACTGGGATTCCTGGAATCCGAGCCCCCCCGAACAGCTCGGATCTGTCCGGGTATTCCCGCCGATTCCGAAACTTAAAACGAGGCTCCGAGTCATAATCCCGCTGTCGGATCTCGCGATACTCAGAACCTTTAAATTCCCCGCTTGCCGCCGTCATCTTCACTCGGGCATTGATCAGGGAAGAGGGAGGGTATGTTAGGTGGTCCTCTCCTGCTATTTCTCATGCTGTGCTGTGCTCTGTCCTGCTGAGTCCAGTGGTGCTTTTGCCAGTGCTCTGTCCTGCTGAGTCCAGTGGTGCATCAGTCCAGTGCTCTGTCCTTGTTGAGTCCAGCGGTGCGTTTTGTCCTGTGCTTTGTTTTGCTAAGTGCATATTTATTTCAAAAGTATTCAAAATTCTTACATAAAAAGAAAAAAAAAAAGAAAAATTCTACAAAAATCCTTTTAAAATAATATAAAAAAAATGAAAAAAAGTCCTTGCTGAGTCCAGTGGTGCATCAGTCCAGTGCTCTGTCCTTGCTGAGTCCAGTGGTGCATCAGTCCAGTGCTCTGTCCTTGCTGAGTCCAGTGATGCATCAGTCCAGTGGTGCGTTTTGTCCTGTGCTTTGTTCTGCTAAGTGCATATTTATTTCAAAAGTGTTAAAAATCCTTTTAAAATAATATAAAAAAAAAAATATGAAAAAAAGTCCTTGCTGAGTCCAGTGGTGCATCAGTCCAGTGCTCTGTCCTTACTGAGTCCAGTGGTGCATCAGTCCAGTGCTCTGTCCTTGCTGAGTCCAGTGGTGCATCAGTCCAGTACTCTGTCCTTGCTGAGTCCAGTGGTGCATCAGTCCAGTGCTCTGTCCTTGCTGAGTCCAGCGGTGCTTTTTGTCCTGTGCTTTGTTCTGCTAAGTGCATATTTATTTCAAAAGTATTAAAAATTCTTCCATAAAAAGAAAAAAAAAGAAAAATTCTACAAAAATCCTTTTAAAAGAATATTAAAAAATATTCTAAAAAGTCTAAAAAAAATTATTTCAGTCCATTAACATTAATACTGCAATCTATTAAAAATTGTTCACTGTTCTTACAGTATTTAAAAAATAGTACTGTAATACAACGTGTGCTGCATATAATGGAGTACCAAAATTTGGGGGATAAAGTAGGGAAAGACCAAGACCCACTTCCTCCTAATGCTGAAGCTGCTGCCACTAGTCATGACATAGACGATGAAATGCCATCAACGTCGTCTGCCAAGGCCGATGCCCAATCTCCTAGTAGAAGGCATGTAAAATCCAAAAAGCAAAAGTTCACTACAATTAGTAAAAAAAGAAAATTGAAAACATCTGAGGAGAAACGTAAACTTGCCAATATGCCCTTTACGACACGGAGTGGCAAGGAACGGCTTAGGCCCTGGCCCGTGTTCAGGACTAGTGGTTCAGCTTCACCCAAGGATCTAAGACCTCCTCCTCCCCCCCTTCCAAAAAATTAAAAAGAGTTATGCTGTCAGTAACAAAACAGCAAACAACTCTGCCTTCTAAACAGATGACATCTCAAATCCCCAAGGCGAGTCCAACGGTGTTGGTGGTTGCGAAGCCTGACCTTCCCATCACTGTACAGGAAGAGGTGACTCCATCCACCATTTGCAGCACACACTCTGCATATGCTGGAAGGATGACCCACAGTGTAGATCCAGATTTGGATAATCAAGGTGTCAAGGAGGCTATTGATGTAGCTGGCATTGTGGAGGAACTTGATGAGGAGGATGCTGATGTGGTTATTTTAAATGAGGCACCAGGGGGGAAAAAAGTGGATGTCCATGGGATGAAAAAGCCCATCGCCATGCCTGGTCAGAAGACCAAGAAATGCACCTCTTCTGTCTGGAGTTATTTTTACCCCAATCCGGATAACAAATGTATGGCCATACGTAGCTTATGTAAAGCTCAAATAAGCAGGGGTAAGGATCTTGGCCACCTAGGGACATCCTCCCTTATACGTCACCTGAATAACCTTCATAGTTCAGGAAGAGATGAATAGCTTTTTTTGTGTGGGGGCCCAAACAAACCAATCACTTCAGCCACAGTTTTTAATACTTTAATTGTATATGTAGTTCCCAAAAAGAGGAACTGCCACTTCTATTGAATACTTTAATTGTATATGTAGTTCCCAAAAAGAGGAACTGCCACTTCTATTGAATACTTTAATTGTATATGTAGTTCCCAAAAAGAGGAACTGCCACTTCTATTGAATACTTTAATTGTATATGTAGTTCCCAAAAAGAGGAACTGCCACTTCTATTTATATTTTCATTCTATATGTAGTTCCCAAAAAGAGTAACTGCCATTTCTATTACTACTTTCTTTCTTTCTGTATTTCAAAAAAAGAGGAACTGCCATTTCTATTACTACTTTGTTTCTTTCTGTATTTCAAAAAAGAGGAACTGCCATTTGTATTGCTACGTTGTTTTTTTTGTAGCTCCAAAAAAAAATAACTGCGGCCTTAACTGCTATGTTGGTGTTAGACGTGCATCCGGTGTCCGCCATCTGTGCAGTGGTATTCAGACCAGTTGAGGGTTTTATATTGTGGCCCTGGTACCAAATTGGGTACCGGGGCCACTCCACTATGCAGTCCAGATAGATGCGTATCAGATATTAAACTACATTCAATGTTGGGGCCAAATCCAAAATTAATTAAAATGACCTGTCATCATCAAAAACTAGAGGTTTTGACGCGTTAGAACTACACCCTGTATATGCTGCAGAGGATGTAGGATCGGCCATCTGTAGAGTGAAATTCTGACCAGTTAAGTTTTTTTTATTGTGGCCCCGGTACCAAATTGTGTACCGGGGCCACTACACTACGCAGTCCAGATAGCTGTGCAGTGGAATTGAGACCAGTTTATGTTTTTTTATTGTGGCCCCGGTACCAAATTGTGTACCGGGGCCACTACACTACGCAGCCCAGATAGCTGTGCAGTGGAATTGAGACCAGTTTATGTTTTTTTATTGTGGCCCCGGTACCAAATTGGGTACCGGGGCCACTCCACTACGCAGTCCAGAAAGCTACCTCGGTCCAACGATTTGGACTAAAAACAATATCGTTAAGTGTGAGGTGTTCCAAATACACTGGAAATTAGTGGAAATGATTGTTATTGAATGTTATTGAGGTTAATAATAGCGTAGGAGTGTAAAAAAAACAAAAAACTGGATTTTAGTGCTTTTTATGCTTTTTTTAAAAATAAATCAGAACCCAAAACCCTAAATCAGAACCAAAACCCTTCGTCAGGTGTTTTGGCAAAACAAATCAGAACTCAAAACCTCAAGCTAATCAGAACCCAAAACACAAAACCCTAAAAGTGCCCGGTGCACACCCTTAGCCATAATACAAATAAGTGTGGTCTCCACACTATTCCAGCAATAGTTCAAGCAAGTGTTAATGTCACCAATAAAAACTACATTTTTCTGGGCAGTTTTGTATATTAAAATGACTTGATCAATATAAAACTACAAAAAAAAAATACACTGGCCAAGCTAGATATTTGCTATGGTCATTGAAAACATATATGCATCCATTGTACCCCCTCAGCAGTCCATTAAGAATTTTAAAAAATTAGGAAGCTCATACAGCTACTTAAGAAAAATGTTATCATGCCGATATTAAAAACATTTACGTAACCCCTGTTTGCATCTATGGTGGTAGTGTGTGTTCTGTGGCACCTACTTAGTGATGTCCTAAAGTCAAACAGCTGGTAGTAGCTCAGTCTCTCCCATCCCAGGGTTAAGGTGGGCAAACAAAAGTCCCCACACATAGGTCTCACATAATCCTCTCTGAGCATGCACCCAAGCTCTCAACATGCAACTCTCACATAGATCGGGTTCAACTGAGCTTTGAGTTTTCCTTATCCCAAATCAACGCATACCCCTCCATGACATTTGAATTCCTTTCTTTCCTTCTTTCACCCTCTCAACTCCATTCTCGTTCCTTTCACTTTTGGCCGAAACACCCATCATCCTTTACTGTTATCGGGGTCACAGTTACATATTTAGATGTTTTTTATGGTTGCTGAAATCTAGGATATTGCCTGACATAAGCTTAGTATCTGCTACAGAGACTTATTTTTTTAAATTCTAATAACAGCACATTACAAGTCGCTAAATCAGAGCAAAAGCTGCTATTAACAAAGCTGCAAAAATTCTGCCAAAGGTTGAGCAAGATCAGCCATAGCTGCAAATATTTAAACAATTTTTGTGAATATTTGTTCTCTTGCTTCTCTAACTGCTGTGTAAATAAATAAATACACATTATGTCCATGGCAGAAGAAGAAAAAAAATATTGTAATGAGCAAAAAGTATTGCATTTTGTTTTACATAACATTAAAAAAATATCTCCAGGGCACAGCTTAAAGATTTTCCATAACAAATGACTTTAGTTTTAGAGATATATGCATAATCCAATTATCCTTGTGTGCCATCTGGAGTATTGTGATTGAACTGCAGTTTTAGAAAAGTAAAGTTACAGAGCATTAGGACTAACATGACAAAGTAGTTGGAACTATTTCAGCTCTGAGGTGATGACACCTTAAATTTTATATGAGAACAAAAATGTAGTATAGTGTTATACTTGAGGCATTTGTAATTTAAATAACAATTGTTCTGCAGAGAAAGTTAATTCCAAAGACAGAAGGATTCGAGTCTGATGAAGTTTTACTGCATGCTGGTTTTAATACTTCCTGTAGTCTGCATATATCATGTTATTCATATTGTATAGCAATTCCTCTCGAAGATCAGGATAGGATTCAGCAAAGATTTTTCTCACATTCAATTTATTTTATGGTATATTTTATAGTCTATAATGTCAGATGCACTTTGCTTGAAAAGTGGGAAACGTCTATCTGCAAGTGAATAATGATAGCCGGGTGTCTCTCTGCTTCACCTTCACAGTAAGACTCAGTCACTAGATCTCCCTATGGATAGTCAGGACTGTTTTTTAAACCATTGTCCCTTGCCTTAAGTTTCTAAAGCTTTTCAGTAGTATGCTCCATTAATAGGGATATAGTGCTATTTGACATAACGTTAATATGAATTCAGGAAGGCAAATGGACTCACAGATGTAGTGGTACAATGACTTGTGGAAATACTATTTTATACCGTTAAAAGTACATATGGGATTTTGGGACATGGGATGAGCTGATTAGCTGATTAACCTGTAATATTGGGAGAGTGGAAATGGATAAATAAAGAAATGAAACGGACATATGTGAACTAGAATCTGCATTGTCATCCATCTGCTTGATTGACAGACAAATATCAGCACAAGATGTCACAAAGCTAAAACAGTTCTAGATAAATGTAAACAATGTTATTGGCTGTGTATGATGTATATAACGGCCATCTCCATCATTAAGTGTATATTTATATCTGACAATACTAAAATTCCATCCAGGCTCATGTATTATTCATCTTTATTATTACTGGGTGTCTATAATGAGTACCGCTCAGGTGTATCTTAACCCCTTGGTCTTCATACCTTCATGAAAACATTAACTTTTATTTCTTGTGAATGTACCAGTGGCAGTAATTTAGATTTTTCCGAGACAGCATATTAGAGACAGAGTGTCCGCGCGTGTGTGTGTGTGTGTATGTATATATATATATATATATATATATATATATATATATATATATATATATATATATATATATAAATAGAACTATATATAGAACTGTTTTCTTGTCTATATATATATATATATATATATATATATATATATATATATATATATATATATATATTTATTTATAAACTGTAGCATGTCAACTGTTACACAATTTGGCACATTATGGCTAGCTGTTCAATAAGCTCTCTCCGTTTCCAAAAGCAAGTTAACTTGATAATAACGAACAACACAAAAGAAAAATCAAACAAACAGAAAACATCTAGAGGTTCATTAAAAATTATGCTGCTTTTATTTTTAAGTAAGCATAGGGAAGGGAATGAGGGTACAAGGAGTGTGTGTGTGTGTGTGTGTGTGTGTGAGGGGGGGGAGGTACCAGAATGTATATAATTTTGTTTTATGTACATCTTCTACGCAAGATGAACATTTACATTTTTAAAGGGCCTTTTGATTTAAGTTTAAAGAAGAGAAAGAGAAGATTCAGAGATGCTAATTTGCAAAAGTGATGTGTTCCTACAAATATAAATGATATCGGGCTGCCTTGAATGGAGTCCTGCACCTCTAAAAGAAATAGGGTTCAAGAAAATATAAGATGGTGCCAGCAGGGGCCGGTCCCATAGTGGGTTACCTTGGGCTGGGTCAATGGGCCATCTGCATTTTTTTTTACTTTAAAGTGTTCCTAAAAGGCTGCTGAGCCGAGTCTTACCCTCCAGGCTAAATTTTGCCAGCCTCCCCTGGTGCCAAGATACCAAAAACAAATCAATATGTAAGAGAGAAGATGATTTTAAAAATAATGTTTGAGTTAGGACTCCTTTATTAATAAAAACAATAGAAATAAAATTATAAAGGAAACATGCACTCATTTATTATCTACTGCATATAAAATACCCAATAAATCCATACACCTATAATAAGAAGGTATGTTTTTTTATTATTAAATGAAGCATAACTAGGACATTATTATTAAAAGCATATACTCTCTTATATATGGTTTTAATTCTTTATATATTGGCTCCATTATAATATTTTGTTAAACTTCTTTTGAAATCAACCTGTCCCCCTCTTAAGTAAATAGAAACTCTCGTTACTGAAGCCGAAATGCTGGATTCACTGAAAGTGAGGAGCAATGCCCTATCACTGCTTACGATAACTGGAGGTCTGCCTATTTGCCAAATAGGGAGCAGGTTAAATTAAGGTTGGATTGTTTCATTCTCCCCTCAGACTTAAAAGTTATTCGGAAGGAGAAATACCTGCACCATCAAATTCTAATAATACAAGAAAGTATTTACTCTGAACAGGTAATAAAGATACAGCACATGCAATACAGCTAATAAAGATACAAAACATGCAATACAGCTAATAAAGTTACAGCACATGCAAAACTACTAATAGAGATACAACACATGCATCTTATGCCACATGGCAGGTGAGAAAACCTCTGGTTTTCAAGCTGTGGATGTCCATGCCTTTCCTTTAAGTTGCTGGTACTGTTGTTTCACCCCGCTTGTGAGCGCAGACCCTGATATTGGATCAATTCTCCGTAGCACAGCTAATGTGTTGCTATTGGGGAACTGAGGTGCAGTGCATATAATGCTTTATAAATTGATTACTGAGCATGAACCCTTGTTAAAATTAGTAACAAAAAGGTCAATTCTTATTTTATTATATTTTCTTTATGCTATTTCCAAAGACACATTTAATTATTTGACTTTAACAACATGTATGTGGGCTGACAATGGGTGACAATTGTGTGTTAGGCCTTGTGTCAGAGGCAGAACTAGCGCACTGTGGGCCCTGGTATAGGGAAGTGGGGTCCACAGCTCGCTAGTTTCCCATGCAGCAGGCCTCATTATCTCCATGGGCCCCGATGCACCACACCTGCTGCACCAGTGGTATTTCCTCCACTGACTGGTGTGATTTGTGTGCCTTGTAGTCCCAGTCTGGCCCTGGTCCTAGCCTAAGACTTACAGGTTTGGCGGCACACTATATACGATCTATCTTTGTCATTACCCATTTCCACAACTGTGCACCCGCACTAGTCAAATTACTGCCTGTATAAGTCTACACACAGGCTCTATCTACTGAGTCCATTCTCCTTCCACTCTAGGGCCAACCACTCATTCATTTCAGTTTCAGTTTTTCTCCTAAAACTCTGCTCAGCTTAGCTTTATTTATGACTTACATTGGTAATGACAGGGAGGGGACATTGGGTCTATAATACTTGTATCATTTTTGTGTGTTTTAAAGTATTTTTAGAAATGTATCAAAATGTGCCTAGAAATTATTTTTCCCATATAGAATATGTCTGAAAGGTGCAAATGGCATTGAAAGTGTAGGCAGACACTTGGTTCCACGACCTCTGAGTATATGTAAATATGAAGTCCTTTAGCGGGTAGACAATGCTCTGTGACCTATGGCTAATCAGGGAAGACACATAAAAATACCCTAGCCTCCCTTTCAGTCTTATTTAAATAATATCATCCTGCACAACAAAATCTTGTTTTTGCATGTGGGTGTATAATAAGGGACATCACGGAGCTACATTTACTCATTTCATTCCCACCTGAAAATGTGGCTTAATGGTGAGCACTTCTGCCTCACAGCACTGGGGTCATGAGTTTGATTACCCACCATGGCCTTATCTGTGTGGAGTTTGTACATACTCAGCCGTCAGCACTAGTATTCAGAACTTAAACTAGCCCCCCAGTTGGAGCAAGAGATACGGCAGAGAACCAGCATACATCTGTGTGTACCTGAGTTTGACTTGGGCGTGGCTGTGCGGGAACGTCAATTCTGTATATTGAATATGTAAATCCGCCCATTCCCCACCCCATTCACTCCTCTAAACCCTAGACTAGCAAGTGTTATTTGCGTTTGAAGCTGACTTGAACGTGGCTGCTATTTCTAAATATTAGCTAGGATGGAATATTGGGCAGCACTGTCGCTAAGTGGTTAGCACTTCTGCCTTACAGCACTAGCGTCATGAGTTTGATTCCTGACCATGGCCTTATCTGTGTGGAGTTTATATGTTCTCCCTGTCTTTGTGTGGGTTTCCTCCGGGTGTCCCGGTTTCCTCTCACACTCCAAAAACATACTGGTAGGGTGGGTGTGGGTGTGGGTGTGTGTGTGGGTGTGTATTTAGATTGTATGTTCCAATGGGTCAGGGACTGATGTGAGCACCCAGTTCCTTCCATCAGAAGAGGCATTATTTTGTACTACCGTAGATGCTGCCAACTTGGCCAACAAACCCAACAGCACATCTATAGGCACATAGGGCATAGTCACTCTGAGAGGTGACCATCACTGAATATCATCACCTGACTAACCAGCAGGTCTGAACGTCTATCTTAGCTGCCTTCGGAATCTACATACTTAGAACAAAATGTGAACACTACTGCAGTACAGATGATGATAGATGTGTACTGGCAAAAATCAGAAATTTCCTCACAAGAAACAGAGACTTTAATTGAGAAATGACAGGAACAGAATATATGTAATTGTGCTTTTTTTGAATGATTGTAAAGCAGACCTGAGCACTCTAAGATAATTTGTTTATTTAAGAACATCCTTGGACCTGGAACTTTTAGGGTAAATCATATCACAAGGAATTCATCCATTTTATTCAAATTTCACTTAAGAATGCAGCTTAGTAAATTGCTTCAATTAAAATCATCTGGAAAGGCCTAATATATCACTTTGGGATAACCGTGGCTACACACATACTAGACTTTCAGTGGCTTTGTGGCTGATGGGTGAACTATTTTTAAAGTATTTTCTGCTGCCTGCAACAGCCCTGATTTGAAATATTATTTTCCCAGTGTAAAGACAATGAATCCAAAGACATTGTTAACAAATTGTTTTGAGGGCCATGCCTATCTGAAGATAAAGTACACTCTCGTTCTTGTTACAATCTATACAAGCAAGTGTACTCTACTGTTTTGCTACCTAATCTATTTATTTATATAGCGCCACTAATTCTGCAGCGCTGTACAGAGAACTCACTCATGTCAGTCCCTGCCCCATTGGATCCTATGGTCTAAATTCCCTAACATACACACACAGAGATTAAGGTCAATTTGATAGCAGCCAATTAACCTACTATTATGTTTTTGGAGTGTGGGAGGAAACCAGAGCACCTGGAGAAAATCCACGCAAACATGGGGAGAACATAAAAGCTCCACACAGATAAGGCCATGGTTGGGAATCAAACTCATAACCCCAGTGCTGTGAGGCAGAAGTGCTACCCACTAAGTCACTGTGCTGCCCACATTAATAGATGCCTACTATTGTGTTATTCTAGTATGTCAAAACAACATAAATTGCCATTAAATTAAGAAACTGTTAATCCCCTTTACTTTTAGTTATTATTGTATTATTCCACTGTAAATTAACTGAAAATTTTTAAATAAATACTCTACAATTTCCCATTATGTGTTTGCATATTCTTTTAATTGACCAGATGTATTCTGTTACACGTTTTGTTGCTGATAAAGCAATTTGTAATTTGCACATGATTTTGTACATTTATTGCTTTTGTTACCCAACTTGTGATTATCCTATATAAGTTCAATTCATTATAGTGGGAATATTGTGCCCCTACTATAAGATATATGGATTATAGAAGGCACTGAGAAGTTTTATGACCATATAAAGGCACAAGGCTTGAGGCTGAGTCCTGGAACCGGTCCCGGTGAATTGTCATATTCTTTTTTTTATGTTTTTACAGTAAGGAGGAACTTTAGAAATATACTATTGTTAAACAAAGCAATATGCTTGTATTGTATTCCTCATTGTGTTTAACTTCACTGACAGTTAATCCTTTGATTAAGAATTAGTGATGTCACACAAGCGATATCACTGCTTTCCAAATATAAGTTTACAGCAGTGTCATCACTACTCACCAAATATATTTTACAGTATATTTTATATACATAGTTATGACACTTACGTATTTTAATTGTCATATTTTCATGGCTTCTTCTTTCTGTGAAGCTTGTTTTGCTGTGGAATCAATACGAGTTTGCCTGCGAGATGGCACTATTCCCTTACAAATGCAATCACCTCAAGATTCCAAATCAATGAAGAGCTTCCTGACTGTATTTTGTTTTTATTATATTACTTACCTAAATGCATCATGTAGAGGGTGGGGTACGCTTTAACTGTTATCACTATTCCAACAACTTTAAACCCTACAACTAAAATCCGAAATGCTGAAAAAACGATGTGAAAATAAACAGACTTACCTTGAAGCCGACGCTGGACATCTCCAATGAAAGACCCTTAATGACATCAAGTGATTCCGATTCAACAAGTGGTTGGCTGTGAAGGCTGACGTCAGCGCGACATCTGTCAATAGAAATTCAAAGCTGCAATGTCGGGTTAGGTGATCCAATATCAAATACTTCTACTAACATATAAGGCCATCAACAAAACTGCACTAACATACATCTCCTCACTTGTCTCAAAATATCTTGCAACTAGACACCTCCGTTCCGTACAAGATCTGCGTCTCTCATCCACTCTCATCACATCCTCCCATTCCCGGTTGCAGGTCTTTTTTAGAGCTGCACCCACTCTATGCAATTCCCACCCTCGCACAATAAGATTTTTCTCTGGTCTACAAATCTTCAAGAGTTCTCTGAAAACCCACATCTTCAGACAAGCTTATAATATTCCTCAACCACTCTCTTAACCTCACTAGGCTATGCTATTACCACCCCTTACACAATTCACACAAGACAACAGCACTCTGAAAACCTTGCTGCCTGTGACATTGCTGATTGTTTTTTAAGCCTGTTTTGCTATCAGCACTATTAATGAAAATAGTAGATACAGGTATTAATCATCTACATACATCTACATCTACATACATGCCTCCCCTTTGCCACAAGAAACAGAAACCTGGATATCCATCCCATAGGACCTTGACTATTACCGCAATATCAGTGCTGAAAATTTAGGAACAGTGAAGTCCTCTAGAAATATAAATACTGCAGTTTATGTGATATAGAACCTTGCTCAATGGGGGGCATTTCTCATGGTAGAAGATGATCTATACGGGACTCCATCTTTTAAAGGTATTTAATGCTACTAGAAAACGTGGACAAATATGTAGCAAAAACTATTCTTTAATTTTTTACCCATTCCCAAAAATACGTTTAAAACGTTATTTAATTTTGTTTGTCACTATAAATAATAAAACTGTTTTTATCCAGTGTTGATGACTGATATAAGAGGACACTAACCCAAAATCTATGCATGGCATTTTAACCCTAAAATACAAGACCAGTAAAAAAGGGGGAAAAAAAACTGAATATAAAAAATAAATGTGCATGCATATATAATTATTAAATTACCTGAAAAGATACCACCATTTAAAGATTTGAATACGTTTATGTATTATTCTTACTATAAAAAAAAAAAAGGAATTCGTCTGTCATCACAGTTTGAAGAATTTGACAGAGTTGTGAAAAGAATTGTCTTAATAATATTAGAAATGAAACATTGTTTCTGAAATTCTAAAAGGAGATAAATCCAAGGCAGCAATAAACATAGTGAGGAATATGAAAATGATCTGAAGTCTTTCAGAATGAATAAGTGACTAATAAGTAACTTTTATGAAATGAAAACAGTAAGGTGTTTCAAGAGCCAAAATAAGCAAAATTATTTCAATGTTTCTATAGAAATATGTGTGGATTACTTAACCGTTCACTTCCCGCCAATCAGAAATGTTGAAAATTGGCAAAATCGTGTTAAGTTAGAACACCTGTATCCTTGAATATCTAAACCAAAGTGATTCAGGAGCTGCTAGAAAGCAAAGAAAGGACCTAATTTGAATTGTGGCAAAACCATGTGGCGTTGCAGTAGGTAAAATTTAACATGTGAAAACAGATTTAGAGTTGGGAGGGGCGGTGTTGTAGCTCAACTCTAAATTGCAGTATAAAACTAAAGTTGCCCATTAGCTGTGTCCTACATGCAAAAGCAGTCAGTATTCTCCCTGCATGCAAAATAAATATATATATAATATTTTGCTTTGCTCCTAACACTAAATGAGGCCCATTATCTTCAAATAAATACTCAACGCTGCAACTCAACAAAATACACTAGTTGTATATAATTAGGTAGGAAGGAATGTCTATATACAGATAGAGCCAGGGATATAACACGTATTCACCGGGCCTCAGAGAAAAATTTGGAGGAGGGGGTAAGGGTAGTGATACAAATTCATCACCTCTCTGCTATTCTGAGCATGTATGGATGCCGGTGAACGTGCAGCAGAGCACCAATCGGTCTTTCAGTTCCAGAACAGAAACTCTCACTAGAACACATCCAAGGTACAGAGAATGTGACTGATAATGTTGAACCCAGTCCTACCAAGTCCAATGCAATTAGATTGAGGTGGACAGCACTCAATCACAAAATGTATCTGAGCAAATCCTACTACACATGTTTATTTCAGATTGCTAATACGTTGAACCTCTGCTGTAAAAGAAATGCAAAGCTTGGAAATCCTTTTGGAATTGTATCTTTCTCAGAGCAAAAAGGATGAATGTGATAACAGCAGGATGACAGGCAGCTGTCTATTACTTCCAATTACTTACTAGATCTCTGCAGGATGGTTAAAGCGCTACGGAATTTTCTGGCGCTGTATAAATGTTGATGATAGGTACAAGCAGACATAAACAGGGAAGCTAACTCTTGAAAATATTTAAAACATTTAACTATATAAGAAACGACATTTAATGAAAATTTCCTCAATTTTAAAACGTGTCAAACTTCGAGGGAGATTCAGTTAATAGCAAACTACCACTGGCATTTTGAGGCTCTATGGCAGCATTTGATCTGGAAAATTATTATTGCTCGCTCGCACCTTGTATATAATTCACTGCAACATATTATTATTGCAGTTAAATGTATATGTAGTTTAGTACTGTCAATAGGGTGCAGTGTTTTTATGGAATTCTATATTTACTAACTGTTGTGCTACATGTTGTAATTATTTATTTTACTTAATGACAGTCAATTTAAAACTATAGTTGCTAACTTTCTGACACTCCCCTCTCTGGTCTGTCCCTAATGCCATCACCTTCCCTTAGCAGAATTTAGAACCTAAAAACAGATTTTATTTTCTCATACCAATTAATCAGTGGCAATGGTACAATACTGTATCATAGGCCTCCGAGTCACAAGTGTATACTGTAATAGTAAATGGACCCAAGCTTAATGGGTGTCCCCTCTTCTAAGACTCTTGTAACTTGTCAAAATACTGAACACCACGTCTAGATTACAGTTTAAGATTAACATTAATAACACAGGTTTGCGATGAAAAAGTTTTTTTAACGAACTTATGTGATACTTATAGATTTTTGACCTCTGAACATGAAAATGACTCCCGATTTTGCATATCACATCACGTTTTTCTGCAAAACGTGTATTCATGAATAAGTCATTTTTTCATATTCTTTGATATAATAAATGTATTCTGCCTATATTTATTATAAAACATTGTCTTAAATGAATTCAGTCGGTAGTATAGAACATTGCAATTCAGTTCTCCTCATAAAACTTCCTCCCGCTCAATGCCAGAGTAAGGTCCACATGGGCCTGGAGCTAAAACTTTCAAAGGGCCTAAACCCCATACTGTCTAAAGGAACACTGCACACACACAACAACTACAACTACAAGGTGAGCACATAAGAACACATTCCCATGTTTTCTCTGTGAGTGGGATAGCAGAGCTAAAAAATTACATTGGCAAAAAAACAATTGGCCAGTTCGAAAAAGTTTTGAAATTGGGAAAAATAAAGTCATCAAATCCAATTTACTAGATCCAAATAAAGTTTTACTTTCACCTCTACATATAAAATTAGGACTGATGAAACAATTTGTAAAAGCACTGCCTAAAGATGGAGAAACTTTCAAATATCTTTGCACCAAATTCCCTAACATATCCGATGCTAAACTGAAAGAAGGCATTTTTACAGGCCCTGACATTAGAAAGTTAATAAAAGATGAACATTTCGGGCGTGTAATGAATATTGTAGAACTTTCGGCGTGGACTTCGTTCAAACAAGTGATTTCGAAATTTTTAGGCAATCTCAAGGATCCAAACTACAAGAAATTGTCAGGGAAATGCTTAATAGTTACAGAAACCTTGGCTGCAATATGAGTTTAAAGGTACATTTTTTGAAATCCCATATTGAGCATTTTCAGAAAAATCTCGGAGACTACAGTGAAGATCAGCGTGAACTGTTCCACCAAGACGTTAAAGATGTAGAAAGAAGATTCCAGGGTCGTTGGAACATCAGCATGATGGCTGACTACTGCTGGATGATACACAGAGATGACACAGAAAAAAACTTATAAGCGAAAAGCGACAAAACGAAATTTGAAGACAAAAAAAACTAGATATTGACGATTTTTTTTCAATCATTATGGTTTTGTTTCTATTATTGTTGGATTTTATTGTTATTTTATTATGTAATTAAGACAAAAACACAGTGATATCATCTACACTTATTCTTATTTCACAATAAATATGTCAAGAACAATTAAACTTCTTGTTTTTCTTAAAAATGTATGTAACCCCCTTATAGGTAAATGTGAAGTGGTATTTTTTTTTTATATACTATTTCTTGATGTACAGAGGAATATAACTAAGAATATAAAAGTATTATTAAAAAAGCTTTCAATACCTTAAATTACTCAAGACCTGTGTAATTCCTATAATTATTGTGTATCTTGTATATTTTATATTGTACAATAATTATATACTGTATAGTGTATTGTACATTTTAATATTATCAGTTTTTATGCTAAAAATTATTATAAGTTGCCACTTTTCTTTTGTCTGTGACATTTCTGACAACAAGCTCTTTTAAGGGATTCTAATACTGCCTATTTTAGTTTAAGTTTAGTTTTAGTTTTGGTAGAAACCGTTTCATTTACGACTGTGCTTTATAAAGAAATTATAATAACAACCACCTCATCATCTCAATAATGCAATTATAATACCCGCTAAGAAGGATGAGTAGACATTGTTCTCTCAATCATACCTGCTGAGATATTAAGCAGTAGAATACAATGTCAGGATTCCTTTATAATACAGAGCTCTGTGAGCACATTGAAGATTTACCTTCCCGTCTGTCTCTATTGAAGATCATTGCTTGTCTTATGTTGTGGCTGAGCCCTACAGTAGGAAAATGATCAACAATAAATAATATAAAGGGGAATTCTTAGTAGAGATGAGTGGTTCGGAGTCTGAGAAATCCAACAGCTTTGAATTTTTGGTACCGAATCAAAATGAGTAATGACTCGGTTTCTCGCTACAAATTCAGATTTGAAAATGAGGCAAACCATATCTTCCGGTAAAATGTTGGATCTCGCAAGTTTTGGATCAATATCTTCTACATATAGCCCTTCCTCCTGTTCTCTGCTGTCATTTTAGAAGTGATAGTATGTGGGTAGGACGTTTGCTGCAATTCTGTTCTCAGAAAGTCATTTGTAGATGGATGGGCAGGGTGAAAGCTGACTTTACTGCGCAAATCTTTAGAGTTTATTTAGAGATCATTCTGCTGGAATTGTGTACTGATAAACTGGGTGTGAGAGAGTGAAGAGTAGACAAGCAGTGGTTATTGGTTGTAATAGTATAATAGTAAACCAATTAGGAGTGGTTTACTATTATACTATGACTATTGATTTTAAAATCAAAGTGTTTCGATCTGAAGGCAGAGTGCAAGGGTCAGTATCAATAACATCTGAAATATTTAGTGATAAAAAAAAGTTTCCTGTTTGACTGTAAGCAGCACACACCGTAAAAAATATATATTTCTTGCTTTTAAAATCCCAAGTGTTTTAATGTGAATGCAATTGTGTGAGGCACAGTATTAGTGACATCTTAGCTACTAAGCGGCCAAAAAAACAGGGTGCTCTTTGATTGTGAGCAGCACACCCCCCAAAAAGAATTGATATTGTGGAGCAGTGTCATAAGAATTGTATCTCATTGGGTGTTCACCTGGTGTGGTGGCAGCTACAAGTAGCTTCAACTTCGAGTAGCTTTACTCCTCTTGTCAACCATGGAACAGTCTACCAATCAGGAACATCCCAGTACCAGTATTGGCAGTAGAAGTACTTTTTTAACCTTTCAAAGTGAAAAAGGCCACATAATTCATATGGGAAGAAAGTGTAATAAAGTGTGCTCCAAATCCAAACACTGTTTGTCAGTCTCAAAGAAAACATCAGTTCTTGATCAAAGGATTAAGGAAAACATTTCTGATGATTGTGGTAATTTGTCCAGAAAAAGGAAAATAGCTAACATTCCATACACCACCCACAATAAAAGGCTCAGACCATGCCCACTTTTGCTAGTAGGGGTCCTGTTACTGCTGGTTCACGTACTAGAATGTCCATTGCAAAAGAGAGTGCCCAACACAGTCACAAATCTTTCTTATCTTCTCATGCACCACCTTCTCGCTCTAAGTGTAGGTCTGTCACCTCCAAAACAGCCACATCACTGCATAAAAAGAACACTGAGGCAGATGGAAGTGTCCAACCCAGACAACATTTATCAAGGCATCTGTAGCCTTTATGATGCCATAATATGTAGAGGTAGGGGTGTTGATCATCTGGGCACCTCCTTCCTGTTACGTCACTTGCAGTGAGTTCAAGTTGTTTATTAAAAGGTGGAAAATTGTGTATAGTAACAAACAGCCCAGTATGGAGTAGCAGCAGAATGGATAGACACAGAGGAAGAACTAGCGAGCTCTGAGCCCCGATGCAGGGAAGTGGGGAGGAGGGAACCGGGCCCACAGCTCACTAGTTCCCCATGCAGCGGGACACATTATCTCCATGGGCCCCAGTACATCGCACCTGCTGCACCAATGGTAGTTCCGCCACTGGATAGACATCTCATGCAATCTTCACCATCAACACCTTCACCATGAACCTCCTCATTATCAATACATAGTCCAGCATCCAATTTTCAATTTCAAATTGACTCCCCTAATGCAATCCATGATTTCCAAGAGCCATCCTTGCATGCTGCAGTTGCTGCTGCTGCTGGGGGTGACACATCTATACAGAAGGGCATCTAGGAGAGTAAGCATAGTTTTAAATAACAATTATCTGTGGAGAAAACATTTGCAAGAGAACCACGTTTGACAGGCAGCATCATGTTGCACAGTGGATCTCTAGCTGTAACTAATGCTACTATTATGAATGCACTGTGTGATGGTAGATGTTGTTTTCTGATACAATCATTGCGCACAGAGCTGTTATATCATGCAAGATGCATTTTATAAAGCTGCAATGCCAGAAAACATTAATTTCTTGGCCAAATATTAGTTTTATTGTAGATGTTATTTAAAGATGGAATTACCCTTTAATAATAAATTATCTTAATGGGAAAATACAAAGAACATGTATCTATAATAAGCATTAAACACATTTAGCACCCAGTGTTGTTTAACAAATTACAAATACAAATAGCAAAAATTGGTCTCAGAAGTTGTAAATAAAATTGTGTTATTAAAGATATGCTAATATTTTTATACAATGTATTTTAGCAGTACAAGAGCTTGTTTATGATCAGCATTATGCCAAAAGGGTTTAGCTACAGTCATGTATTTATGCCTTCTGTTTGCCTTAGGGAGAATGCTATAAATTTATATTTTTTGTGCAATTATCTGGAGGCAGTAAACATGATTCACTTGTATAATTTTCAAATATGTGCTTAATAAAACAAGAGACATTAGAACCAGGTTTTGAAAATGTTCTGTTTTGTTATTAGCAAAGCTCTTGTTACACAAACCATTAGTGATCCCGGGAACAGTAATGAATAATGTAATCTATATCCAGAGGCTTTCTGCAGGATACTGCTTAGTTATAGGATTTTTCTTTTATTTCTTAGCATCTTTTTTTTGCAATATTTGCATTGTAAAGTTTTGGTAGTCTTAAGTCTCTACTGTACAAAATGCAGAAATATATACCCCTGTACACACATATACACTATATGGACAAAAGTATTTGGCCACACCTGTTAATTATTGAATTGAGATGTTTCAATCAGACCTGTTGCCAGAGGTGTATAAAATCAAGCACCTAGCCATGAAGTCTCTATTTGCAAACATTTGTGGTACAAAATGGGTTGTTCTGAAGAGCTCAGTGATTTCAAGCGTGGTACTGTGATAAGATGCCACCTTTGGTTTGTGAAATTTCATCCCTGCTGGATATTCCACGGACAACTGTTAGTGATATTATTAGAAAGTGGAAGCATTTTGGAACAACAGCAACTCAACCACGAAGCGGAAGACCACGTAAAATCACACAGCAGGGTCAACGACTGCTAAGGTGCATGGTGTGTAAAAGTCACCAACGTTTTGCTGATTCCATAGTTGAAGAGTTCCAAACTTCTAATGCAATTAATGTATGCACAAAATCCATGCAGCGGGAGCTTAATGGAATGGATTTCCATGGCTGAGCAGCTGCATGCAAGCCTCATGTGACGAAGACCAATGCCAAGCGTTGGATGGAGTGATTTAAAGTACACCAACTCTGGACTATGGAGCAGTAGACATGAGCTCTGTGGAGTGATGAATCAAGCTTCTCTGTTTGGCAGACAGATGGGTGAGTCTGGGTTTGGCAGATACCGGGAGAACGCTACCTGTCTGACTGCATTATGCCAACTGTGAAGTCTGGTGGAGGAGGGGTAATAGTATGGGGATGTTTTTCAAGGTTTGGGCTAGGTTTGATGAGTACGGTGTGGCACCTCAACCCCATCAACCACCTTTGAGATGAACTGGAATTGAGATTGCGAGCCAGGCCTTCTTGTCCAACATCAATGCCTAACCTCATAAATGCTCTTCAAAATGAATGAGCACAAATTCCCACATAAACACTCTAACATCTTGTGGAAGGCCTTCCAAGAAGAGTGGAAGCTATTATCCCTGCAAAAGGGGGACCAACTCCATATTAAAGTATATGTATAAGAATAGAATGTCATTACAGTCCCTGTTGGTGTAATGGTCAAGCGTCCAAATACTTTTGTCCATATAGTGTATATACATAGTAGTCAAAGTGGGCTGGCATAAGGAAGTATGCATAATGCTTCTTTTCCTACAGCTGTGATTATAAAATTATTCAATCCCATCCACTTATATTATCCTTGTCACCACTTCTAATTTCCCATACAGAAAGTACTTTTGTGAAAACAAGATGAAATATGACAAAAAGCTACATGTAGTCAACTACATATAGTGAAGATGGAGTAATAGACAAGTTGATATTTCAGAATGTCTAAGCATTCTTTTATCACCACAATCAAGTGTACAGCACACTTGAAAACATAAGTTTTACCTGCTATAAGTAGGGAGGTGGGATGCTAATCCACCATCACCACGCATGATGATAGGAGGAAGAACAGTCAGAAGCTGCTTCCTATGTAGTCTTGGCAGTAGTACATTGACTAGAGATAGGAAAGTGTGCTAGACAACAGAAACAACGCTATTGGAAAAGCAAAACTGTCCAAAACATTGATAAGACAGTATGATACATTGAGATATACAAAAAAACACCAAGGGAGGTGAGTGTATAAAATGTGATTGCATATATATGGAAACGTATTAAGTTTGCATCACGTATGTATTCCCCTAAATGGTGCACATGATAAAGATAACACCTAAGAGTGATGAGGAAATAATAACTAAAATACTGCTCTAAAACCACTGGACAGTACATAGTTAAAGTAAAGTTGGGAGAAACCAAAGTTGGAATGTCCATAGTGTACATGTCTATTGACTCCACAATGCCTGGCACACTATAAACTCAGGACGTCCATAGAGTACTGTACAATTATTTTTTATTATTATTACAACATTGTACCTATCTTGTCATTTGAAACCTCTGTTTAGTCTTTCAGGATTGAGAATTTATGTTCATTCAACTTACTATTTTGACATTGATTTGAGGTAATTATAAGATAGCTTTGCTCATGTCATTGTTGCTACTTATTGAATCCCATTCTCCTCGTTTCAGTTTTCTCCAACTTTACCTTAACTTTTTTGAATTTCATATAAAAGAACAATTTTTTACAAAACCTATGAGTGCCACCAGAAGTGGATTTTGTGTATGAAATAGTTGGAAAGGCATCAGGATAATAATTAGACGATATAGTGTGAGTGCCAGTCTGTACAGGACTTTAAATACCAACAATAAGGATTAGTGCTGGAGGTGGCACTTTTCACTTCCACGAAACAAGCGATACAATTGTTGCATGTAGTTTGATGGACTATTCATCTTTTCCCTGTTACTTTTATATTCCTCATGGAGTTTTTTTTCTACTTCTATTTTGACACATTTACTTTCCAGGACTGCAGACCTAATCTCTCTGTAGTTCTAAGCTGCAGACCTCAGCTAACCTATAGTTATCATTATCAAGAAGATGTAGTTTGTTCTTTACCTTGACTCTCTTAAGTTTAATTAATGACAAGGATCAAACAGCAATTATGTACTATAAACCAGAGCATCCAATCAGATATCATCTTAAATCAGCATAATCTAATGTAGTCAGAATAATGAAATCTGATAACTGGTTACTATGGTTTACAGCACCCCAATTGGTCGGCATAACATGGTACACACTAGGGCATATTTTACCAGTAACTGTGTATAATATTGATAATAGCAACCAAGCCTATTCTTACTTTCATATTCAAGATATATTGACTATGACTAGGGACAGAGCACCTTATTGATTTCCCTCTTTGTATTCTGCTCTTCCTAGTTTAGTAACCAATCAGATTATGGAATGCTCATAGCAATGACTCAGGAGCTTAATGTGTCGATCTTGTGGAAGGTAGTGATCTCTTGCGTGATTATATTAGTGAGGAGAAGGTTGATATAAACAAAGTTTACAACATGCTCTAGTATTTTATAGGCTATGAAAGTCCAAGTATTATTACTTGCTAGTGGCAACATCACCTTTTCTACACAGTTGCCTGTTGTACAGTTTCCACAACTCTCCCCCCTAACATTATTCCAATTATTTTATTCATTAAGAATCAATTTTAGATATTTTATTCAAGACAAAATAATTTTCATTAGTTAAACTAGAATCCTTGGCACTATGTAAAATATATGTCTTTATCTATTCATCCACATTTCTATAACATGTTTTTCCCAAAGGCTTTGACAACGCATGATTTTCAGATTTCCATTTGAAAACAAGAAATTGTTGTGAAGACAATTATTGTCTTGATTGCTTGGTGATTAAGATGTCTAAAACAGACGCCTCTCACACAAGTTACCACATACGAGATGTGAGAAAGGTTGGAACCTTTCATTGTATATATGTATGCAGTTATAATACAGACAATCACACCTTAACACTTGCATTATTCATGGTGTCTGTCAACATGTCACGGCAATAGAACAACAGCAGAAATGCATTTTAAATAACCTACTGAATTATTATCATTGATCTTTAAGTTCGCACAAACATTGATCCACTAGGATATAGAGATAAATGTATTAATGATGAGGTTCATTCCATGAGACTTAAGAAAATGAAGCAATTTTAAATCCAGAATTCAGATAGGGCTGTAATTTATCAAGGGCTAAGATGTAATTTCTCAGATGTAATGGAGACATGCCTATTTATAATTGTACATTACTATTTATAAAGGACTTAAACCTTATTAAAAAAAGTGTGTTTGGCAATGTGTAGTTGGTTTACCTTTCACTGGATACGACAATCTCTATTTTCTCTGAAAATTTTATGCGGCTATAGTTCTGTAAATGTTCAACGTAATGCATAACTTATGTGTCGGGACATACCTTATGTGTTGGGACATACCTTACATGTTGCAGTACACTTACACATGTGTGTGCTTGCATATATCTGCATACACACAGGTGAATATGATCCATCTGTACTTTCATACAATATAGTTTTGATGGTTGACCTTAAAGGCTTATGTCTTAGATGCAAAAAAATGTTGCCATGGTGGAACAAATCAAGATCCAGAAGATTTAGAAATTAGGTATGCACCAGGGAAAGTATTCATATTAGAAAATGTTCACCATGCAAATTAAAGGACACTTTCTCTCTCTAATGGTACTACACTCATATTTATAGTTTGAAACAATAAAAAAAAGATTAAAAAAAACATGGTACATGCACAGTACACAATGAGATTTACCTGAGAAAACTGTTTTCATATTATACATTCCTTTTGTCACAATCCGCGGCTCGCTTTCTCCTCCAGCATCACCCGGGACATCATTTCTGGTTCCCCTCGTCCCGACCCTTGCCAAGGAGATGGTCGGGACGCTTTCTGAATCAGCGTCAAGTCCCGGCTAGCTGACAGCCGGAACATGCACGCAGAGTAAAATAAACAGCCTGCGGGCTAATTAATTACTCTAGAATTAATTAGGCAGGTCCTGGGGATATTTTCAGGGTTAAGCCCTGATTGGCTCCCTTCAGTATTTGGCCTCCCTTCCGGTTATAGCGTTCTGTTACCAGTTTGCTCACCTGCACCTGTGCTGTGTTTGGTGAAAACTTTTGGATTGACTTCTGTGTATGACCTCTGCCTGTTACCCGGATTTGCATCATTGCCTGTGGCCCTGACCCTGCTTGTATCTGACGTTTTCCGCCTGTGCTCTGTTAGGCCAGTCAGACATTACCATCTCTGTCCAACACTGCAGACCTCTGGGATGTCCCTACCCCGTGTATTACCTCCCACTCCTGTGTGCTGCTGTGTGATCATAAACTTGTATAACACTGAGTATAAGACCTGGGGGCATCCGAGTACCTGTGAGCATAACCAGTCTCTACGGGAAAGGCGGCTACTATAGGTGAAGACCTCTTCCACTAGTTCTATAAGTTTATGATGCACTGGTGGCCATAACACCTTTATTATTGGCAATTACAGAAATGCTATACAGCAAGAGAAGAACTTAACCATCTTGAATGGACTGGACTACTTTCTGCACAAGATAACATAAGCACATGCCTCTGAATAACTACATAATTTCTTACAGAAACAAGTTATCATCACACTTACACTTAAAATGTCTAACTCCTGAAGGTCTGGCCATTAATGCCTACTTCCACACCATGTAGCTTGGCCAATGACTATATTTGCCCCCAATAACTTATATATTTAAAGTTCCCTGATTTCCAACAAATAAATTATTAATTGCACCATAATTTGAAAGCAGGGTCCAAGTGTCAAATATTGTAAAGTACTTATTATTTAAAAATATATAGGTCCACAAGCACATATCTATTATTTGTTCATTATACATTTTCATCTTTATAGAACAAGGGTAAGTTTCAGGCCAATTTGCACAGCTTAAAAAAAGCCTTTTGGGACAATCAAAAATATGAAAATCTGCAAATCTGTGTAATCTCCAAAACCTTCAGATTGTTTAAATATCGTATTACACAAAATGAATTGTTGTTTTTATGAAGCTGACACACTGTCCAATGCCTTATTTCATGTGTTCCACAACAGTGAGGAACTTTTCTGTATATCTGAGTAATTCCTACTGCTACATATAATTTTGTCATGATGCAACATTTAGTATTTTACACTGCACCTTTGGCTCCTCAATGAAATATTGTTTGCTATATTGGGCGACATTTATGAATTAAGAAGTAAGGGAAGCACCATAGAAAAAAATGTCTTTGCTGGTTAACTTTATTTATTTTTTATTTTTTTTAAGATGTGTTCTAGTCCGTGTGCCCCTACATTGCCTAAACAAATCATTTTACAGGCAAACTATATAGCTGCAAGGGATGGAGTAATGTAAGTTCAAAATGATCTCACCGCTGTCATTGTGAAAATCTGATCTGTAGAAAGAAGGTAGCCCAGATGCTGTATCGGCACTTGTGGATGGCTGCTTCAAGTCTCACGCACTTCAGTGGGGTGTAGTACGAGTTATCGGTGCTGTAAACACCGACACTATTTACTCCTACATAATTATTCCAATAATGAACATAGCGATATAGAAAAAATAACTACTTACCAGTAAAAAGACACAGAGGAAATCCGATGAGAGGACATTGCGACACTTCCAAATGACTTCAGTTGCATGCGCGACTTTGTCTTTGTTTTTTATTTAACGCGGCAACGCATAGCCTATGTTAATATTCATTTTATTCCTAACCCTAACCCTATCGTAAAGGTAATACTTACCTGGGTCCGTGCGTTGCTGCTTTAAAAGCCGAAATTTCACGCACACGCAACTGATGTAATTTGAAAGTGTCCTCTCATTGCTGCCACCTCTATTAAACGCCTATTCTACCTAGTCACTGCCCTTTATGTTGACTAGTTTTTAACCAAAAAACATTACATAGACAGATGGAAATACTGCTGCAATGCAGTTCATCGTATTTGTAAACTTTTTTGCAGTTGCAGAAACTTAACCTCCTGAACCATTTTAAAAGCAGTGACATTTAATAAACAGAACTTAAAATAAACAGGATCTTTAAAGGAAGTCTATGTAATTCAAGAGTAATGTTTGCGATTATGTTGCTTTATCTTTTTAAAAGCCTTGAAATTTAATAAACAGAATCTTAAAAGTACAGGGTCTGAAGTCTGTGCAATTGAAGAGTGATTTTTTTTTTTCAATTATCTTAACTGCTTTAGGCAAAAATGATGCTGCTGACTTGCCAACTTTATAAAGTTGTGCTTGGCCGATTCGTGTAGATTCTGTGCATAAGGAACAGAGGGGGAAATAAGAAACATTTTATACAAGAGTGAAATCATTGGAAGGGAAAAGAACTGAGAGGGTAGAGAATTTGTGAAATTGTTTGATATTATTTAACTTTTTTCAGATGATGCTCTTGCCACAACACACTGCCCAAACAGCACATTGGCTAAACACAACTTGGAAAGTATGTATGTATGTATGTATGTCATTGCACACTTATCTCATCAATTTAGGGTGTGTTTCTCTCCTGGTCTGATTAGACCTTTGGAGCTTAAACCTCCCCTCCTGTTTTATGCAATCTTTATTAGTTATAGAAGTTACTTTGGGCTCCTGAACAGCCTGCTCTCTGAGATTTTCCAATTACTGGTTTCAACTCTGACTCTATACCTTGGCAAACAGTATTACTACTCCAACTTAGCTTTTTGTCATCCAGCTTTCTTTGAATTCTTCTGTGAGTACTACAGCTGGCTAGGAAGGAATTCTTTCTGCCTCGTGATACAGCACTGAGGGGCTCTGGACTCATCTCCATTGCACTTGAACTTTTGCTACCTTCGGGTGATCAGGAATATTAGATATCCTCCATTACCAAGAGTGCATCAGTGAGTACTGTGGTCTACTATCAGAACTGTTTTTATACTATTTGAAGTACTACAGACTGGCAATATCTCTGAGGATCTAAAACTACAGCTGTCTGAGACTACCATTGGAAGAGACTTTGTTTGGTGCTCATTAATCAGTTGCTAGATGTGTTTCTTCTGTATCTGATCATTGATTACTCTGGATGTTTTCAACATAGTCAAAATAAATGCACAGTTATTTGAACTTCTCTCATGCCTCTATCTTGGCTTGAATTACCTAACACATTGTACACAGGAGTGAAGTCACTAGAGGTGAAAAGAAAAACATAAGAATAGCATAGGTTGGGAAGTCTGTGCAAGACATACTGTTTGCTGTTAGCTTACCTCCTTACTTCGCAATTTGCCATTTCAACCCTAAAGCTTACTCATCCTTCGACAAGGACTTGGCACACCTGCTCCTTAAGTTTCTTCTCCCAATCAAGGAATCAAGTTTGCAGTGGTTTTCCCCCCTTTTGAACCATAGGTATGTTCCTTGAACTCGGTCATCTTCGCCTTTATAAGAAAAACTTTCATGAATTCAAGTGTATCGCAGACATCAATGGTTCTGCTAAACTGACAGAGCTGACTGCATCTGAAATTGTACCTCACATGTGCTTATTGGCCTTAGAGGTGGTATACTGCACCTAGTTCCCAAGGATGGAATCATAGAAGTGCAGGACATATCCAACAAAGGCATTGTTCTCCTCATCAGTGAACCTTGGTGCTCTACTGCCAGTGTTAGGACCCTCTTACTTTTGTGCCTATTCTTCTTCCGTTGCTCCACTTGATCTCCTGCTTTTGGGGGGGGGGTCTTTTTTTGGAGGCTGGTGCCCACACAGCTCCACCACTGGCATATTCCAAAAGCTCCTCTGTGACCTGTAAAAATATTCTCCCCATACCTTTTATTTTGAACTACGTATATAATTAAAAGGAAAGCTAAACAAAACATTATCAAATGATTAATAAAATACGCCAATTAACTATAAGCCATTAAACGAAATCACTAACTATAAATAAAAGAAGAAACGTGTGCGCAAGAAAATAATGGAGAATGTGAATTGTTGAGGGTGAATGTGTATATTAGGGTGTGCCCAAGTTCTGTATTTTAAAATACTGTTTTTTTTTTAACTATAAAGAGTGAAAATGTTAATTAACTACAATAATGTGGTTCAAGGTATGGGATTAGGTAAGGGGTAGATGGATGTTTGTATATGTGTTAGTGTGTGTGATGATTGTGATAGATGTTTCATAAAAATGTAAATGAGAGTAGAGATTGGTTTTGAATCATCATAGTCATCTTAGTTTATGTAAAAGGTGCCATAGAATCCGCAGCTTTGCATGAAGCAGAATGAAGATTGTTATCCAAAAAAGTCTAAAGCATGGGCCTCTCTATCCAGACCATGAATCCAACTGAAAAACGTGGAAGATCATATGACGTACGATGGGGTATTAGCGTACAATCTTACCACTATTTTCAAATACTTTGCCAAATCTATTTTTTTCGCATGAGGTTGAATTGTGTTATTATTTACGTGTGATAAGTGGATCCTTGGACATGAAAATATGCACCATTTTGTATGAGAAAAAAGTTCAATTTATCACCTTGAAATGTAACGGCCAATTAGAGTCCTACACTACACGTAAAGAGATTGTTTAACATTACTTGCAGTCTTTTATACATATGGTAAATCTTCATTGGGTTCCACTAGATTGAGACTGAAGTTTGTGTCCTGAAAACAAATGGGAAATCCATATAAGAGATCTTCACGTAAATTAATAAATCACTGTCCCCTGGATTTTTAACAATTGTATTTGCAATAAATTACACCACAGTGAGTATAATAGAGTCAGGGGAGCTGCATAGATAAACAGGTCTACACACCTCTCAGATAGACCTCTCTACTTGCAGGCTTCAAGAAAAGAGCAGAGTAACCTATAGAGCCTGTACATATCTCAATCATCTGAGGAATCACCACCAGGATGAGTGTAAATAAAATAATAATATCCATTATCAGAGGTTTCTATCCAGTTTGGTGGAGAGAGACTTTTTAGTTTGAGTGGAGAACCCCTTCAATGCTATTGCAATTGCTGCATGGAGAAGGGACGTTGTACTGCTCCTATCATCATTTGCTGATATTTCTGTACATAATGGGCCTGATTCATTAAACAAAAAATTGAGTAACTTTGCACTTTGACAAAACCATGTTGCATGGAAGGGGGAGGTAAATTTAAAATATGATGGCAGATTTACAATTGGGGTAGAGTATGTCCTAAATCAACTTTAAATTTCAGTGTACCAGTAAGCTATCAAGTATTTGTGTGCTACCTGAGAAAACAGACAGTATATATCTTATGTGCAAAATAATAAACTAATTTGCTCCTCTTGTATTGTAACATGGTTTGTCCAGGAGAAAACTTTTTGTTTGCCTTACTTTCCTTAATGAATCAAGCCAAATGTGTTTGGTCTGCCAACAGAAGTCATCTAGGGGACGATATTGGTTCGTTTGTTCCTCATTTTAACGGGAATGTGTGAAAGATCAATGCACATTGTTGTAATGGTCTGTATAGTTGTTCTAAGTATCGTTAGTAACATTATTGATAAAGAGACACAAAAGTAGTATGAAAAGAAGTAGTGCAGAAGAAGTACAAATAGTTTGTAGTACTTACAATTCATTTTATTCTACCATACACTTAGACACTGACACCCAGATAGATGCTGTGAAGCAAGACGGCACCCTCACCTTCTGCTACTTCTTACCTTAGCAGCTGGGAAAGAGGGGAGGAGTCATCTGCTCGCTTCAGTCTGGGACTGACATCATTGACCTGTGTCACTCTACCAGCTCATCACTGACATTGACAGCTTCACAGGTAAGAAACCGACAGCAGTTTCTCCTCCATGTCAGTCTCCAGTGCTCTTTATGGGGGCACTGCAGGAACATTAACACTGGATGAGTGACATTATGACACTCATACAGTGTTTTAAATCTATTAATGATTGGCGCTCTAAGCGCCTGTCTAGGTTCGCCTAATGGTAGCGCTGTCAGGAACAGTGGTCAACTGATACCATAGATCTTCTACCCTCAGAGTTCCATTTAAGGGAAAGGGCATGCCAACAAATAGGGTGGAATTGACAATAACATTTGCTTCATTAGCTGATGACTAGGCCATGCGGATCCATGACACCAGGCACTTTATTCATTCATTCATTCATTCATTCATAAGGGGCAGAAGGTTGTCAGGTGGGATGGTATCTGCCCAAACTATTATGTCCAGTAGGATCCATGCCACTGGATACTTTATGTTAATTGGTTGCAGAAGTTTGTTTGACGTGATGGTACATGCCCACGCTGTTACTCCATGTTGGTGCCAATCTGCCAGGCACTTTATTTATCCTTAGGTGTTGGGTAGCCAAGTGGATTTGCACCATCCAGGTATTTTATTAATTCATCCATAGGTGGGTAGCAAGGCAGGATGATACCTTCCTGGTTATGACAGGTGTGTGCCATCCCACCAGACACTTTATGCACAGATGCCAGAGAGTATTAATTACTGTAAAACTGAGAACATCAAAAATAGAACAAATTAAAGTATTCACAATAGACATTTATTTATTAACACTTATTTATATAGCACCAGTATACTCTGCAACTACAGTTTGGCTGAAGTGACCAGCACAAAAACCAAATACCATTTCACACATTAAGTAATGTACTACTTTTTAGGTGAGTAGTCTATTATTCTGTCTCATGGATTTGATTTTAGAATAATTTGGATTTTGTATTTTAATGTTGAAAACATGACTTGTATTTCACATTTATTGTATACAATCAGATAACCTTCAAAACCGACTTCACCATATCAAGGCTGATAACGTGGAATAGTTTATATGTTAATTTCCTAGAACTGAACTTGTCAGAAAAGAAAAGTCCAACATACAAAAGAAGCTTCAAGAAGGTAATTAAAAAAATGAATTAAGAAAGCATCTAGTGGTAGATCCAGTCCATCAAGAGTTATGTTATTGATAATATATTACGGGAAATTACAGCGTTCTCACATTAACTTGGGGGATTATCAAATATCTTTCATCTCCGTTTCCTCTGCTGGAATTAAACTGGATGTCTTTCCTTTTAAAACATAAATTTCTAATAGATTTAATTTTAAATATTCTTAAAGCGGAACTAAATACTGAAAAGTACAACGTTTATATGAACTCAACAATTGAGGAAGTTATTCGTGACTTTGAAATGACTAAATAAATATTTGTGTATTATTTCCATACGTTGTACATTATTATCATCATTTGGAGACTGTCTAGAGTAAATACTTATTAGTGTACTCATAAGTCATTGACTTGAAAGAGAATATTTTACCACACACAGAGGTTAGGACAATTAATTACAGATATTAGTTCACATTCTGTAGTGCACATTTTAGCCTCCATGTATTTTAATGGAAAACGTGTGGTGATGACATACTGAATCTAAATACTGCTTGGGTTAGTTGAGTGTGTTCAATCCTATAATAAACACTACTACTTCTGAAAAGCTAAAGAATGGTTTTCTGAGTGAACATGTTTGGTAGATGAATGGTAGACATTGGTAATAGATGGAGCAATGTGTTATATAACCTAATATATATATTTTATTATGTACTCTAAATAAATAAATAAGGGCTCATAAATACGTCTCATATTTCATTGGACAGTCCCGTATTATACTCGTTGGGACTTGAAACTTAGAAACCTACAAAAAACCAATATGTATAATTAAGGTGAAGGAGAATTCATTACAAGTGCACAAGATAAACTCTGCTTACACTCAGGATCATCTCCAATTGTAGTAACTCTAAGTACAGAATTGGTCATAAGTATAACTAGAAATAAGATCAAAGGGGGGTGGGTAGGGGGGTTTGTCCCTTCATTATACAACCAACTTTTAGGTTTTGGTAATCTACCAATACGTTTCTACATTGGTTGCCTGTATTTCAATGAATCCAATATAAAATTCTTCTGCTAACATACAAGGCCGTCAACAAAATTGCACCGTCATACATCTCCTCACTTGTCTCAAAATATCTCCCAACTCGACACCTCCGTTCTGCATAAGATCTACGTCTCTCTTCCACTCTCATCACATCCTCCCATTCTCGGTTACAGGACTTTTTTCGGACTGCACCCACTTTGTGGAATTCCCTCCCTCGCACAGTAAGACTTTCCTCTAGTCTCCAAACCTTCAAGCATTCTCTGAAAACCCACCTTTTCAGACAAGCTTATGATATTCCTCAACCACCATCTTAATCTCCCCTATTACCACCCTCTACACAGTTAACACAAGACAACAACCCTCTGACCAACATTGGTACACACACAGCCCACTCAGTACTTTTACCTTTGCATTCTAGCTGGTCCAATGTGCAATATGATGTAGCACATGCCCTTGTGTTTCAAACTCCCATTGTCCCATAGATTGTAAGCTTGCGAGCAGGGTTCTCTTACCTCTCTGTCTGTATGTATTACCCAGTATTGTTTTATTGATGTTTGTTCCCAATTGTAAAACGCTACGGAATTTACTGGCGCTATATAAATGTTGATGATGATGATCTACCATAATAAATGGGAAAATTAGTCTACACAAGTAAATTATTATTTTTCAGGACAGTAGGGTTTTTATTAGCATATTACAATATATACTGTTTAATTTTTTAGCCTTATATGGGAAAATAAATAAGAAACGTAAAAAATACACATTTCCATGATTATTTTCATAGTTACTTTCCCCCAATTAGTCCAAATATTTACACTAAAATGTTATGGCCTAATCCTTTTATGCATAATAACAAGTAGCGCCACTTTCACAAGGTCTGATATAATCGGAGGGGCCAGGAACAAAGGAGGACGTTAGATTTAAATCCTCAATTAAATCCGCCAATTTTAATCCTGATAATCTATGTTACTCTTGCATGTGGCTACAAGATACCCACGTACATATTTCCTAAGCTTGGTAAAGGGAATGTTAGCCCAATGCTGGAAAGATACATTTTATAAGCTGTGGTCAATTTACAGAATGTTGAGGTGGGAGTCATTGAGTGTAACATTAATAATACATTCTTGCACAAATGTATTACACCTGCACAAAATGCGTAAGTGTCACACAAGATATATAATATGGTCTTGTAACACTTTAGAGGGTTTTAAGGAGGAAAAAGGGAGATTTTTATGTTTTTTTACAAACCTGTATTTACTAATTATTATTTTTTATTACTTCTGGGATTTTTTAAAATAAATTGCTGGACCCTATGAAATGATTTTAGAGTCTCATAAATATCTCTTGCACACTATCATTATTAAACATGAATTTAATAGATTAAGTGGCATACGAGACCCAATCTGGACCTCTCCAACATTCCCATTGGGGCCTGCACCACACTGGGAATTCCTAGTGACATCATCATGTGTGTAATAGTGTTATATGTACTTGTCCATAATATGTTGATTTAATTGATGGCCATCTGAATGCAAACTAAAGTTATATTCAGAATAGGAAGTGACTTAGGCCTAAAGTACTAAACTCTATTTTTTAAGTCTGAGTCCATGTTACAGTTAGTTGGAAAAGTGGCACTACTCAGGCTTATCTAACAGGCTTGAGTGGGCAAAAAAAAAACTAATGAACAACTCTATAAAACATTACTAAAGCCTATTAATGTGTTGTCCAATAAATGCTTAAAATGAGTGACAGTTAAAATTAAATAAACTATACTTATCCAAATGCATGACTCAAGTGTGTTTGATTCCTCTTGTAAAATAATCAGGTAGCTGGAAAAATAAATTGAAAAACTATACATTTAAACAGGTTGTTTTTAAATTGCTATATAAAGTATGTGTCTACTGTACTATTTAAGTTGAGACATAAGCTAGTATATAATAGTTTTACTTTATTACTCCACAGAAAACCTATTGTCTAGACTCTCCATGACTAATGGATAAGAAATTTTCCATAACTTTTAGTGTTTTGCCTAAAATATACTAAAGTACATTTAGTAATCAGCTCTCATTCCCTACATTGCCATTGGTATTCCTTTAATATTAACTTGTTTAGCAGAGCACCTCATTATAACTGTGGGAAGAAACATTTGGTGATCATAATAAATAAATATATTATTAACAATAATAATAATAATAATAATAATTATAATAATAATAATAAATAAATTATATCTGTGCCTTCCAAACACTGACAAATAAACATCAGCTCTGATTAGACATATTCTAAATGCAGCAATATGCACCATTGCACGCTAACTGGAAACAAAGCGAACTCCCCGATTTCACTGCAGTAATTCAAAGAATCTGGCAGATATATTGTTTCAAATTTATAACGAATATATTACATGACCGACCAATTAATTTTCCAGCTATCTGGAAACCCTGGCTTAACCTTCTCATCCAGTGCCTACATTTCTGTATTTTACCTAGCATGGTGGACCTTTGTACAAGTGAGTTGGTAGAACTGATCTAGACATCCTCACACCCCACACTTTCCATTATTAATATAGAGGCCTAACCTTCCTCCTCCTATAACACAAATTGGTCAACAGCTTTCTGATTTCTTACATTTATTGATAAGTTTGATTTTATATATACATTTATGTCAAATCACAAAATTGTTAGAATGACATTGCACCCCACTATGTACTAAGCTAGTATTTGTAAAAGTTGACCCTTCCCCTTCCCTTTTCCCCTCCAAATTCTACAAAATGCTGAATTTATAAATACAGTGTGGAGTGGACATTGCGTGGAATGGCAAAGAAAAGGGGCAGAATTTGAAAATTATGCTCACCAGAACTTCACTCTCTACTAGCTATATATTATATATATATATATTCACGTAACCCCCACCAAAGTGCTATTGTTGGGAAGGGGTTTAGTATACTTCATACTTCAATTAGAAAACCCCGGAATACAATGGGCCTGCCTATATATGGACATCTACACTTTGGAATTACATATTAAGGCTTACCTCCCAACACTGAGACATGGAGATGTGGGACACATTAAGTCACACCCCCAATCTACCCAAGCCCGACCCAGATTATCCCCCAAACACCCCCATTTATGTGAAAGCCCACCTATTTGTGCAGAAACTCTATCACTTTTAAAGTCCACGGTTTGGGACAGCTGCAAGATATGTTTTAAGGTGAGTGCAATCTCACCACCGTGAAGTCCCTCTATCTACTGTACCTCTACCTTACGAAGTTCAGTACGTACTGTATTGTGTGGTCTTGGGTTATTAAGTCGTGCAGCGTCTCTGTGGTAGAGTACTCTTACCGGAAGATGCTGCAAGCCCAGCTGTGAATCGACATGATCAGAACAGGTGGGTGATAAATACCCAGGACAATCATGGCAGAGAAAATTCTGCCAAAGAAAGGGAACAACCCGTCAGAACAGGAGGATACTAAATACTAGAGACAACCACACCAGGCCCAAGTGATGCCAACCAGTAGGGCCAGGGACACCCATATTTTTAGACAAGTTAAAATTTGCCAACTGTTGCCCAAAACAATTGTTTGGTAAATTGGGGATTTTTCTCTATGCATGCCCTTGTATTTATAACAAGACAAAACAAACAAGCAACACTCCAAGTATTGACTGCAAACTTTAATTTACGGATTGGAGGTAATTTACTAACTGTATTCATTACACAGGGCAGTGATTGCAGGTAGACTTAGGGTTTCACACATGTATGTGCACACCTTTGGCCATAGGGTAAGTACTTTCCTATACACTGCACCCAGAGAAGGGAAACTGTCATCACACAGTAATATTCCTCATTCCATTTCCTTCGGCGTTAAATAATACATTCTCCTTTTTTTATCTCATAAAAGTGAGGAGATATCAGTGCTGTTTTCATTTCCTCTGACAAATACTGTGCTGAATGAATTTGAATACATTGGCGTATTTTTGGCTTCTTATATAATTACGTATGGCTTACGCCTTCATGCGCATTTAGACTATCTTAGGCTGCAATCAGGTCTCATGTGACCTTTTTGGAGGTTGCTTTTTCAGGCTATTTGAAGGTCTGAAAGCCCCGCATTACCCTGTAAAGTCAGCTATGTAATCATATATCCCCCTCCTCTACCACTTCATTTGAATAACCTGTTCTATAAAGCGAAAATCTAATTTTTGTGGATCTCCTTTAACTGCTTGTTTTCTCTCCCTATTCTGCCAATCAACAGGCACAAGATTGATTTGTGCTTTAATAATAGGATCAATCTTGTCACATAAGTGCACGCAGTCTTGTATACCTATTATAAACAACAGTTATTAACATAATGCATACATGTTATGCAGCACCTTACATGCAATATTTAATCGTTCAATCCCTGTCATAGTGGAGCTTAGAATCTATATTCCCTACCACATTGCCAAATGGAACCCATGACTTCAGCATTGGGAGGCAACAATGCTAACCACAGCACCACATGATAATTCAGGTGAGCACATCACTATTGCGCTGTGGGTTTATCATTATGTACAGTCTGGGGGACACTATGATGACCAAAAGTCCTCTTAAGATACATTTCAGGACATTTATGAAAAACTGTTGTACATTTAACTGTGAAGAAAGGGCATTGCTTATTCCAAACAGACACTTGCTTTGATGTTTTTAGCCAGTTATGGTCCATCTGAGCCTTCACCTGCGGACTCCTTTATGTTTTATTGTCAGGTTTGTTTATTATAACATGTTACACTTGTTTATCTTACATAAAATGCTGATATGTTATTACAGACAGGTGTCTCTTTCTTTGATTAAATGTATCATTTTACCTTATTAATGAGATTACGTTTATGTGCTGCACTTTTGAAGGATATTTCATGGGACCCATCCTCGCTTTAAGCTGTTCCAAAAATAACAGTTGCACGCTGATTGGCTGCTATATACACCACCTTTTCTACACAGTGACTTGCAGAAGTTTTCATAAACGTGCCCCAGCAGGTCAGTCTTTATTTTATTTTGGCAGTTATCTATATAGACACCCCACAGTGAAATTGTCATTACTGTTGCAGAGTAAACTGCAATACACTATTGAATTTGAATGCGCCAAAGAAATTTGAACTTCATTGCACCTTTTAAACGAACAATAAAAAGCACAAAACGAAAACCACTAAATCACAAACTATAATTTCTTATACGAAAACCCTCTTATTAGCTTGTAGCAATCAAACACCTCTTCTGTATCTTTATTTCTAAGCACAAGAGTAGCTTTTGTAAGATTTTTTTTTTCTTTTCTTTTGGGAACATGAAGTATATTATTTCTCATAATTTTTGATCTCATAATGCCATATTGTTATTGCACCAGCTGTCAAATCATACAAAGGCTTGTTTTAGATATTATAAAGCTGCAAGTTATATTGAACCCAGTGAATCATGGCATCCTAGCGTGTATTGTGAATGACAATTACTGTACTGTATGGAAAAGACATTATTGATTCTGTTCAATCTCAAAAAACAAAATACGCAAGCAAAGCAAATTAAGGAACATGGCCAGGAAAGATGTTCTATAGAAATTACCTGAAATTAAAAGTACACTTAGAAAACATGTTTATGGTAGGCTGCCCTTATGTGCAATCACCTATTTCCATGAATGAAAACAGAAATAAGGAAAATGAATGAAGGAAAGTGATGTTGCCGATATCTGTACAAATAAATGACACTATCTTATGTACTCGCAGCAATGAAAGGTTATGCTTAAAATACAAAATAATGCACAATGCAGTCATAGACAATGGTTTTGATTTATCATAAGAGATTTTAGTCATTTTGGGCCTGATTCATTAAGGAAGTTAAATGAAGAGGTATCTTATTTCTTTCTCCTGGACAAAACCATGTTACAATGCAAGGGGTGCAAATTAGTTTTCTGTTTTGCACATAAGTTAAATACTGACTGTTTTTTCATGTAGCACACAAATACTTGATAGCTTATTTGTACACGGACATTAAAAATTGATATTTGTGTGCTACATGAAAAAACAGACAGTATTTAACTTATGTGCAAAACAGAAAACTAGTTTGCACCCCTTGCATTGTAACATGGTTTTGTCCAGGAGACTGAAATAAGAAGTTTCTCAAGCTAAGATCCTTAATGAATCAGGCCCATTGTTTCTGCTTGGACTCCGTATGTATCTTCTGGTCAGTTAGTATTTTCCACTTACTGTACTACATTTAGGGCACGTTAATGTTATTTTTGTTAATATTTCTACGATACGTATCTTTAAAATCTATACTATAATACTTAAATTGTGTTATCTCCATAAAGTTATATATCTTGTATTATTAGTTTGTTTTTGTAAGATTACTCCGTCTTTGTATTCTGCTTTGCTTGTAATTTTTTGAAAACAAAATTATAAAAATGACTTGATTTAAAAAAGAAAAAATCATTATAATTTTTGCACTTTTAGAACAATTTCTTTTACTGCACAGGCAGGGACTTCTTATCCAGAAACTTTGGGATTTTTTGTCTTCTGTTTTAGTGGCTGTTCTGTAATTTCAAGTTCATGCCCAAAATATGCTCATGTTCATTTAAACGAGCCCTGTCCAACCTGCGGCCCTCCAGGTGTTGTGAAACTACAAGCCCCAGCATGCTTTGCCAGTAGACAACCAGTTGATAGCTGGAAGGGCATGCTGGGGCTTGTAGTTTCACAACACCTGGCGGGCCACAGGTTTGACAGGCCTGATTTAAACCTTACATCACTCTGGTCATACCATTCACCTGACCTACTTGTTGTATTGGTCAGCAGTGCTCCTCACAGTGACAGTGGAGAAGACGCTTGAAGATCATGTTGGTGTGTGTATGATGTTATCTGAGAGCAGCAGCAGTTGATTACTTATTTATTTCTGGGTTTTTTTTAGTACCTTTCTGGATCACCGGTTTCCAAATATATCCCAAAGATACAGGTATGTCAGTGTGGGAGAACCTGACCCTAGGAACTATGTCAAATTATAACATAGAGAGGACTCTCACTAGCTGGATGGGAAAAATGTAAAAAACCCTTTAGGAGACTCACAACCTGTGAATCCTGGGAATGGTCTCACAAATGGTCATAGGGTCACATTGGTGATTGATTGAGTCCCATCTTACATACTGTAGTAAGCTTTCCAAGGCAGCACTGGTATTGTCAATACAGATTTGTCCAGGACCCAGACTCTTGATAGACATATATAAACAAAACATGGGTGTCTCTTACTAAGCCCCCATACAATGGAATGCTATTGCATTAATTAAATAAAACAATCACTAAGCTTTCTTACTAAACTGCAATGTCAGTTTTAAAAGAGGCAGCTAAAACAATCGAACTCGTCCTTGTGCTTGGGGTTCTAAACTGGGTCTGCGTACAGGGAGGTTGGGACCCAGTTATAATATGTGTCCACCCCCTTAATACCTACTAATAATAATTTAGTATATAAAAATAATGTTTTGTAGAAGGTATGGTCAAACTATTTTGCAGAAAGGTCCACTACTCTGCAAACAAGTGTGAGATTCATAAGTATGAGATGTGGACGCTGTTTTACCAATTTGTTTAGTGAACAATCCCAAAATTAATTACAGTTATTGGGCCATTTTAAATCTAGGAGGGCAGCAAATTCTTCCAGTGATAATGCTTTGTTAACAGCAAACGAACAGGGTGTGTCTGGAGTGAGGCTAATCAAGCAGAGCACCTGATGAGAACTCCTTTATAAAGACAAGGTGGCAGTGTCACCTGTCCGTCAAGATAGGGCTGTGGGAGGAGTTTAATGTATCTAAGCCCGAGTTGTTTATTGTTCAGTGTGACCGATGCCAGTGGCCGGCGTCTAGGGAGCTGGTCTCTGTTAATTCAGCATTAGGGTCATAAGAAAATGTTCAGAAGTTTATGTTGTCAATTACTTTGCTGTTCTGACAATTAAGCAAAGTATAAAGCAAGAAGTTGTTTGTGTGTGCATCATAAGGAGGGTGCCCGATTGACCACTTTGTGATAACTGACTACACATGTACACGAACATTACACATTTTGAGGTTCAAATGTTATTATTTTGTCATTCCAATAACTTGTTCAGCAAATCAGAACATCATGGCTCCCTCATATCCCTACAAAGGCAAGCATTTAATTTAAACTTGTCTTAGTCTCTATGCATCTTATTAAAGGTTTATAAGCAATATGATATTATATTAGAGCTTGCATGTATTTTGTATTGTACTTCCTTGCATGTTACTAGCCACTAAAACTAGTTTATGGATTGTCCTCATCAGAGGCCTTTTTTAAAGTGGTGAATATAATTTCAATAATTACAGGCAACTTTTAAGTATTATAGAGAACATATTAGGGATATTGTTTGCCGAGTACATATTGTGAACATGAGTGTGCTGGCTTGCACCAATAGGCAAAGCATGATTTCTTTGGAGGAAGATTATTTAAATGAGATAAAGAGTTGAAGACGCAACTTTTACAGGGGTATTCTCTGCACACAGCCTTCGTCTACCAGCAGTTCTCGCCGTATTGTTTTAATGGGAGGCATCTTGTAGCTTCCTATTGCACTTTTTCAGGAATGTGTATTTGTACGCTCACCATAATAAAAACACAAGACGACACAGTCTCTCTCGCTCATGACTAAGAGGACTGAGCAGCAATTTGGAGTAAAATGTAAAGTTTAAATTAGTGAAGGACTGGTACTTAGGGGTTATTAGGTTGGAATTATATTTTACTCTTTTCAGTATATACATTTTGAGGTATATCTTCAAAACCGGGTGCAAATTCATATGTTTGCCCATTTTCAAAGACCGTGAAGTAGACGTTAACAGTCACTTGGTGGACATGCACTTTTTGCACTTTGGGAATGACCCCTAAGTGCCATTTTTAATAGACATCATGTCCCGACGGCTATACACAAAGGTACGGCTGATACATTTGCAACAGTAAAAATTATTGTTCCTGCAGCTCCTCCTTGTCAAACGTAGAGGAATGTTTGTATAATATCTGCCAGAAACTTCTAGGTACACAACATGTAAAAAGGCAGTGGTATAAAAATTGAAACTTCACAGCTCAAATCTCTTTAATTTGCATCACAATACAACGAGGAACATTTTATGAAGCTCATACCTCTTTGATTTTGTATGAATGTCACAAAATAATGCCAAAGAGGTATGAGCTTCAGTTTTTACACTTTAATCGTTGCTTCTTCTTTTTCTTCCATTGTACTATTTTTACATCTTTTTAATCTAGAACGGTATAGTTAAATCAGAGAGACAAAGTTGTGTCTCGCTTCCTACCAGCACCGCGGAGAAACACTATTATTCCCCAACAGTAACTGCTTCAGGATTGGTGAACACAACATTCATGCTATATAATATAGATCAATAATTAGAATTTTTTTTATCACCTTCACTTTTAGATTGACCATTTACAATTGCCTCCAACAAGATACATAAAAGGCCTTAGTAGACAATGTTTATTACATTTTTTTTTACAAGTCAGTGATGTTGCATGATTCATTTTCAACAATGGCTTTAAATTTTTTTTAATTCATCATCTTTAAACAGAGTGATCTGTGCCTGAAACATTTACTACTATATCTTGGAGACTTAGAAATGCTTTAAGTGATGTGGGTCTACATGGAGTTCAATGTCAGGTATTTGTTATAAACCAAGATCCAATGAAAGGATCTCATGAGTATGCAAAACACAATTTTGAAGAGTATACTTAATAAAAATGTAACATAACATGTAATTACTTTCTATGGGAAAACTAAATCCAAGTGACTTGTATTACTACAGTATTACTATAAATAAGATGTGAAAATGCTAACATCATGAAAAAGGTGATATAAAGTATAAGCTCTTTCATTTTGCAGTTTGAAAATACTTTATGTAATTAATCTGTAACTTACTATTGTAAGACCAAAACTATGCACCATGTAAAGAGTCCAAATACAAAAAGATTAAATAAACACTGGAACATACATAGCACGTAACATTCTAAAATAGAAATACAAAATATGACAAAGCACACAGCATTATTATTTAAAATAAAATCAACCACTGAAAGATATGATGTACTTACACCTAGCAGAACTACACAGTCCCCCCCCCCCTCCCTGACCAGGGTAGGGGAACAGGTGTCATCTCCTGGGGTTGATGGTAGTATGTAGCAGCTGAAAGGTCACAAGGCTTTGGGTACAGCTGGTCTTCACCAGTTTTATTAAGCAGGAAAATAAAAGAAACTTCAAAATAAACATCTTGCCTATCTAGCACTAATTAAGTACAAGTCATTCCTGATTAACAAACTAAAACAAAACATAAGTAGTTCCAACACAGTTTCCTCACAGCAAGATTAGACTTTCTCTCAGAGACTCTGCAGTACTTTTACGGAGGTAGTGAGAGAGTGAATCCACTGCCTAGCAGCCTTTTAAACACAGCTCACATGTGCCATCATTAATCAGTCTGACAGCAGAACAGAACACTTGGACTGGGCCTTGTAAATTGAGCCCACCCTTCTCTCTCCATTTGCAGCCCACGGACCCTTACCAGATTTTCCCTAAAGCTGAACCTCTCTCTTGGAAGCAAGGCAGCAGGTGTTAAACTTATACAACAGTCTACCGAGCTCAAAGATAAACATGTGGAGGACATATGTGTGTCAAAATAATAGTATAGAGTGTGATTCAACTTACATGCTTTGAAGTGGTTTGAAAGTGTCTTTTTCCACAGCTATCAGCAAACGAACAGGGTGTGTCTGCAATGAGGCTAATCAAGCAGAGCACCTGATGAGAACTCCTTTATAAAGACAAGGTGGGAGTGTCACCTGTCCATCAAGATAGGGCTGTGGGAGGAGTTTAATGTATCTAAGCATGAGTTGTTTATTGTCCAGTGTGACTGATGCCAGTGGCCGGTGTCTAGGGAGCTGGTTTCTGTTAATTTAGCATTAGGGTCATGAGAAAGTGTTCAAAACTTTATGTTGTCAATTACTTTGCTGTTCTGACAATAAAGCAAAGTATAAAGCAAGAAGTTGTTTGTGTGTGCATCACTAGAAGGGTGCCCATGTCACAATTATTACCACATTTGGTAAATATATTATGGGGTTTGTAATACATTAAGATCCACCTAGGCAGTACCATGCGTGACGTGGATTAGATATTCCTTTTCAGCAGTACAGTGTTCCTCAAATATACTTAGAAATGTTGGTAACTATGGAATTGCTATCAATATTAAATTGGCAGTAGCCTAATAATGTAAATATGGATCATCCTTTAGCCCTTTATGGTTGTACTTATAACACATCACAAACAGTTGAAAGAAAATCCCTGTGTGCTCCCAGTGAACTTGAAGCTTATTTCACAGTGGTACACATGAAACACAATACTTTGGATAATGCTACTCAATAATTTATTGAGCATTTTGCTATGTGAGAAGTTGTCAAAAAACTCTATCACTTCTGGTATTTACTAGACACATATAACATGCCTTTGATTATTTGCAACCTTCACATGTTAAATCTTTCAAAATATTAAGCAACCATTCACACATATGTATAGTACAGACTCTCACAATTCTAACATATATAATGGATTCTCTTTCACCAACCTGGGTTAGCGCTGGCCGAAACAGATATGCAAAATGTCTAACAAACCTCTGGTTTTTAACATGCACTCCGGCAAGGAGGTTTTTGCTTTTCTGTTAGTAGGTTCGGAGGTTGTGGCCCTCTGCCTTGCCACCAGGTGTGACAAGCTGGTGACAGATGAAAGAAGGGGCTGGTTAACATAGCCGGGTCTGGTACACACATGGACTGAAGAGTGTAAAATCAGAACACAGACATGAGTGTCAAAACAAGCCTTGTTGGTAACAGACAGGAACAGTAGCAGTACCAAGGAAAATCCAGGTCAGAATTCACCGAAATGAGCCACTAGATGCACAGGAATGCTGAAGTACAGGTAGGAAGCCTAATACTCTGGCACAGAACTATAACCAGAGCAGGTTTAAATAACTGAGGAATAGGGTGGACCTCCGATTAGCAGTCACATGATCACAAGTTCAGAACTCTTAAAGAACCCCATGCCCTCTGTTGTACAGAGTGAGGCTGTAGCAGAGACAGGGGCATATTGGGAACTTAAAGTGGCCCTGGGAAAAATTCTGCAAGTGGCCTCATATAGGTGGGCCCAAAACAATTGTAGCCGGAACTAATACAAAGTTGGCAGGGTTAGCAGACCATTATCTCTCAACACAAGAGTGTGGGTACAACTCTTGAGGTGGCAAAAACAGAACAGGTATTGCAGTGGTACAAGTACCCAGGCAATACTTGTTAAATAGGCTTTCCCATACATCCAATAGAATTTGGGACTGTATCAGCCCACCTCTGCCCCCAAGCAGACTCATTACTTTATGTGGGCCATTGGCCTACGAGGAAACTCCTGGTAAGGTCAATGGATAATCCAACCCTGGGCACAGGAGCTGGTGCCAGGTGCAGAGAGAGGACAAGGGGGAGTGCGCCAGACAGCGGATTTGATAAGTGACATCTGGACTATGAAACATAACATAGACATTCATGCAGAATAAGACTTAAAGTCTTGACCCCTAATGCTAAGCAGATATTTAACTTTAGACACAGTTTTTAGTACTCAATTACAGTTTGCAGCATTCCAACACATTTTTATTTAATTAACCTTGTATTGCATTCTCAGTATCCTCACAACTACAAAAAATTAAAATTCTAACTCCCCGTTAATGAATAACATAGTCATATTAGTGACTGTTGTATGACACAAACTACGCCTTTTTTTTTATTACTAAAATTGTTTCATCAATGTCGATAGTTCCTCTTGGATGTATATTATTTTTAATATGGCCATTGATCTATAAGGTTTCACAATACCGGACAGAAGGGAAAATAGATCATACTTGAAACAAATACCTTGGAAACATTTTGAGCATGTGTTTTTCCTTTTTGACACAACATCAAATTTTCTTGGGGTAACGATTCAATTGTCTCTCTTTCAACAGTCAACAATCCTATTTTTGGTGCCGCACTTGGTATACCAGTCTGGATAGATTCCCAACCATGGCCTTATCTATGTGGAGTATGTATGTTCTCCCCGTGTTTGCATGGGTTTCCTTCGGGTTCTCTGGTTTCCTCCCACACTCCAAAAACATACTGGTAGGTTAATTGGCTGCTAACAAATTGACCCTAGTGTGTCTGTATGTGTTAGGGAATTTAGACTGTTAGCGCCAATAGGGCAGGGACTGATGTGATTGACAAAATATTAAATATATAGCCCCATGTGGAATTGGTGGTGCTATATAAATAAATGGTGAGGATATAAAGGTGTTACTTCGTGAATGCATTTTACATCTGCATCAGCCCCTAAATTTATATATAATACACTGTGTAGATACATTTTTTACTGCATTTCTCCCCATCTATCACTGTCCAACACTTACTCACAGTGCTATTAGTTTCTTAGTAGAAAGGTTCCCTTGATATTGGAATTTACAATTTTTAACAGTATTAATTTGACAGATATCCATTTTTTCACCAAAGGCACTTACTGAAGTTATAACAAGACATTGCACAAAGTATTCAGTATCAGAAACTTTATTCCTTGCTGCATCTGCCAAGAAAGAAACTGACTGGTCATTTTTAAAGCATTTTACAAAATTTCAATCAATTACCAAAGAAACCAGATATTTTACTGAGGAAGTTTGAAGGGAGAGGTTGTGACAACATTATCATTTTACAAGCTCAAGAGAAAGTTAGGAACCTTGGATTTAATGATTTGAAAACCTGAAGAAGTTTTTCCCCGATTTCAAAGAAGCTTACATGTATTACTAAATACCATTCTCAGTCCAGGGCAAGTAAGGAAACTATTGAAACATATGACAGAGTATATTAAAAGTAGATGAGAAAATGAACTTCTGGGAACCATCTAATTTAGAGATGTATCTGAGAACTTTAAGGTCAAATGTTACACCACTGCTATAAACCTGTCTCAAGAGGAGCCTGGATTCTCAAATCAACACATTCTCCAAACCAGCACATGCACATTCACAATCAAAACCTATTGCATATACAGATCTCAGTAGCATTTTATGAATTGCAATTCACATATTTCCCATCTATGAATAGATAAAGCTGGGTACAATATATATCTTTAAAAAGTTACGTTCAAATTACACAGTGCCACAGATATAGAAAGATCACAATGTTAAAAAAGATGGAGGGTCTGATTAATTAGGGCACGTACCCGCTGATTTTGAACATATTATACTCAAAATCACTCTGTGCATGCTCAGACTACAGCCTACCATAAAGGGGAGTGATGGGGGTGGGGAAGAGGACTGTGGCCGTAGGCAATGTACAGTGTGGGCTTTGTGAGTTGGAACCACACAAATCGCATAGACAATTATTATTGGTAAACAATAAAATAACTTTAATAATTTGGGTGCTCGCAGCAGAGGTTATGCTACTGGAAGATTCGCAAAGCCTACGGATTTCGGTTCCTCAACAAAGGGTGGAGAGACGCGTCCTATACGTGTAAGAACGCAATGTGTTCAAAACCTGTTTATCATTCTGTGTTGTGAAACCGAATGTCCGTTTTTGTGTAATCCAAGGAGCGCTAACTTGAATCTAGGGCCAGTTAAAACACTTCAAAGACTTCTCTTACTTTCTTTCTTCTCTTCTCTCTTCTTCCCGACTCCTCTCTGTGGCGCTCCTCACTGAACGTCAGGCGTGATGATGTCACGCCTGACATTCAGTGTGAACGTAACAGAGGGGAGTCAAGCGTCCCATGAGTATTCTTTTTTTTCTTCTTTCTTTCTTAAGTTTTCCACTACCCCCACCAACAAAGAGGGGAGCGATCAGGGTCGGGGCCTACCGGGGGATGGCCCAGTCCGACCCTGGATATATGGTAATAAAGTGATAGAAAAGGAAAGAAAGAGAAACACTATTTTACTGCCATTAAAAGTCTGGGCATGCTGGTACTTGTAGTACTACAAGCACCAGCATACCAATGGCAGCCAGGGCATGCTGGCACTTGGAGAACCACAAGTGCACCATGCCTTGACACCCAGTGCTCGCTATGACCTGTATTCCCACAAAGTAAAATTGAAATAAACCACAACACCCTGTTTTTAACCACATTACTTTAATAAAAATAATTAAACCCCTTAAATAAAACACACAACCCTCATTTAAAACACATATTTATTAAAAATAATAAAATCCCACATACTTACCATCTGATGTCTTTACCTGTATGGGATCCAATTTTTTCATTTTATACTCCATTAAGGCTTGAAACCATAACCAAAACCAAATCAAAATATTCCAAAAGGTCCTGTTGCTGTCCAAAAAAAAAAAAATATTCCAGATCCTGGAGTAGTCCAAAAAATGTAACCCCTTCGGAGACAATAATCCCATAGCATTCCAAAAATGCTTGTAATCCTTCTTTCTTCAGTCACAATGACCCCATTATAATTCCACAGGAACAGGCTTGGCAACATAAAAAACAATAAGGAACTAATGCACTTTGTTTCGCTATGGAGGAGAACACAATGCTGAATGAAATATAAACAGACATGAGGTCTATTTATACTGTAAGAGGATTCCCATGACAGCGTTTTTGTTTGGGTGCACGATTTTGTCACCCCCTCCTCCCTCCTGACATTTTCCACGCTTTATCTGTATTGTTAATTGTGCTCATTCCTTTGTTTAACAAAAGGAGGCCGACGCAGGATAGCGTAAGCTATGTGACTAGCGGCGCAATTAATGCAGAGTAACAATCGTTGGATCATTGTTTTTAAAAAAAACCGTTCTCCAGCTGTAAATGTATTCGGGACAGAGACCACAAGTCAATCATAAAGTAAGGAGCGGACTTGTAAAGTATGTAGCAGAACTTTGAGAACAATTTTTCTTTTCTAAATTTGGTGTCTGTCAACCTTTGAACAATATTTCTGTGATAGTGTGATAGGACATATATTTAAACACCAGTTTAGAGATAAAGGATATCAAGCTAGTAAGCTTTATGAAAGTGCTCACTGACCTTTAGGAGAAATTAATGATTTTGTCTAGGATTTAGATGGATGCTGCACTTGTCTCAATCAATATATTCAGAGAAGTTGTATGTCATCGTAGAGGATTTTTTCTTAGCTTGCAATAAAACTATATGGAGTTAATGTAAAACTATTGTGAACCTACTCTGTAAAATTGCATATAATAGAAATTTCCTAATTCATTACATTTTCTTTTTTATTTAATGGTCTACAACGATCTTTAGTACGGTATTTTTGTAGGTCTATTTCTAACAGTCTATTTCTAACAAATGTGTACAGATGCTATTGCAGCACATAGTATTTGGTTTGTGACTAAAGTCTCTCCACAATGGCATGCTAATGAGGAGGATCTGAACTAAATATTAAGTATAATAATATCTGTATAGGGTTTTCTAATAAAATAATTGTCAAAGTTAAATTATATTTAATATTACATATTTGAAAAATTAGATTTTCATGATAGGTTTCTGAAAGAGCCACACAACTTAAAGTGCAAGTTGCCTTACATACTGAAAGCAATTAATGTCCCAGATAGAACTTGATTTAAACTTCACATTGTATTGATATTTGCTATGCAGTTCAACCAAATGTTCTACGATATTCAGCCATTATATGTTGACTGCAGAGTGCCTTCATTGTAATAACTGTAAGGAAGTCTGCTCTGTTTGAGAAAATCTTCTTCCCCAATTGCAACTTTATGTCAAATATCCTCCAGTTCTCATAAAGTTTCTGAAACTTTCACATATATACCTATGAAAGTTATTAAAAGCTCTTTTATACAATCCAAATTATATTTTTGGTTTAGGGGTGCTTTACGTCAACTGATGTTCATGCACCTGCTGTGCTCGCCAAATTCTTAAGGCCATCTTCAGAGTTTGCTCCTAAGTGGGAGGGGTGCACTGTGAGGATCCGCCACAGTACCAGCTACAGACTTCAGGTGGCAGTGCACCATACACTGCTAACTGCACATTCTTTTTCACTCACTGTAGTCATCATTGTCATCAAGGTCAAGTCAATTATTACTAAAAGATCACACCTGTATGCAGCCTGTCAGAAAATTACAGAATAACGGATTTAAAGCAGTAAGTCTGGTTTAACGCTACCTACAATGGAGAAATAGAGTCTAACATGGCAAAGGTTTTCACCAGCAAGGAGGTATAGTCATTGCTGATAGCACCATGCACGTTGCAGCCCTCCATGCAGGTACCAGACATGACACGGGACAGGTGATGTTCCTAGGATTGCCCAAATATTTGATGATACCATGAATGTGCTGGATAGATGGTGATATTAGGAAAACACCTGACAGGTGATGTTACCAGGATCACCCTGTATATGTCATGATACCAGGGATGCGATGGATTGATGGTAATGCCAAGAATACACTGGAGCAGATAGTGATACCAGGAGTACCCTGGAACAGATGGAGATACAAGGAATACACTGGAAAATATGGAGATACCAGGAATGCACTGGAACAGATGGAGATAAGAGGAATACGCTGGAACTGATGGAAATACCAGTAATTCACTGGAACAGATGGAGATACCAGGAATGCGCTAGAGAAATAGGAGCCAAAACACTCAAGACCGCACTGGGAGAATAGACTTGAAGGTCTGGCACAGTACTGCAGGAACAGCTACTTTAAATAGTATCTGTGAGCAAATGGGCAGGGAGGCACCATCCAATGAGGAAGAGGAGGAGATTACATAGAGTGGGCACGTACCAGATATTCAAGATGGCGGCCAACACTAAGGGAAACAGGCAGCACATGTCGGAAGGACCAGCCCAATGACACCTCTAGGAAGATGGGGGTGCATGCCTGACCATGGTTAGTGCACAGGTAGGGCCTGCAAGTGGCACAGCCGTTATTAGGTCTTCAAAGCTGGAATTTCTTTTCCCTGCTAGCGCTTTGAGTTGTTTTATTTACATGTTTATCGACTTCGGCTTTGCCCTTTATGATTCTACCTTCTGCAACCCATCGACCTCAGCTTTGTCGCTCATGATCTTTCCTCTCAAGACTATGCAGATTGGCCGTTCCTGGTGTGTCTCTGATAGCTCCTCCAGGCAAGTGGTTTTCGTCTGGGTGTAACTAGCACTGCAAAATGCTCATACTAACAAGTACCCTTACTATAATAAGCTAGTAGGACATTCTTGGATCTGCTGTTTCACAACAGCTATTGCATGTCTAATTATCTTCATATCTTGACATTATATACAAGAAGGTTGAGAAATCCTGTCATAGATCACCAGAACAAAGAGCTGCAGTATACTGAGACTGTCTGTAAAGTGTTAAAACATAGATCATGTTTTATCAAATATAGTTTAATAAAAAAAAAAAAAAAAAAGATTAAAAAAAATATCAAGGGACCTAACTCTTTGATCTCTTCTTGTTTGTCTTCCCTGTGACACATAACTTCCCAAAATCCAATATCGGATGTTCTAGTCTATTTCACCTTCAGCATTTGCCAAGAGCAGCCCCGTTCCTCTAATACACTGGAAGCAAACTAATGCAACAATAAGTCTCAAAAGATTTTTTTTCAAACCCCCCAAAAGAAATATTATATAAAGATTATTTTCTGCAAATGTATTTCCCTGCACCTTTAAAACATGTTTAAGCATATAAACAAATAATTTATAATTTCTAAATACCAGATTTCTCTTCATGGTGACATTTTAGAAAATACGTTACCAAATGACCAGTACAACAATGTCAATGGACTTTTTTTTTTAAGAGGGGGAGAGGGGGATAAACTTTACGTAGGCAATGCATGTTTCTTCTTAAAGTGGAACCACTGAATACAAACAGAGGTGGCAGCAATTTTATTGGGTGATAGTTAGGACAATGATTGTCTACAGACGGCCCTAGGGTTTCATGCGGACCTCTGAACCTTTACCTGCAGCCCCCAGCTCCTTCCTGCTTTGTCAGATTTTTATAATTTGTAACACTTGTTTAAATGCATGTTTATATTTTGTTATAGATAGGTGTATTTCTTTGATTAAATGTAATGTTTTAACTTAGTACTGAGATTAAGGGTAGTCCGCGGCCCTTTTCAAGGTTAAAGAGTCGCTCCTGAAGTGCATCAGGTTGTTCATTGAGATTTGAGAATTAAGCTCATCTCTCTAGGAACCAGTTACATCACTGAGATATAAGAGGCACTTTGCATATTCTAATGCAGGGATGTCACGGGTTCATGGGGAATTGATAGGCTGCACTGTCCTGAAAACTGGTTCACTTAAAACATTGGCTGCCACCACTGTGCGCAGTGCAACAGGTACACTAAGATAGTTAAAAAAAACAAAATCACTACAATACAAACATAGTGATCGCCGGATCAGTTGCGGATATTCGCTCCGTCAGGAGGTAGCAGACTGCACCATGGTGTCAGCCGCTTCCACATATGGTTGCAGGATGTTGGCTGCTACACGCCGTACTGGTTGCCTAGTCACAGTATCAGCATCATCTCCTTCTGATGCAGGTAGTGCTACCTCTATTCCAGATGGTTACTATGTAAATAACCACCAGCATCTTCTCAGCTATTCACTAGGCAGTAGTTAGCTGTGTACTTGCTAAGTATCACTTGCTGCACTTGTGCAGCTAATCACCTTGCAAGCTCTCATTGGTTCTTCTGGCAACTCAACAGCTCAACTTAAATTGGTCTCAATTAATGCCAATGTTAATGCCAATGGTCTTAATCTTCCTGAGAAAAGATCAAGGGCATTAAAAGAAATGAGAAATCTGGGAGCTGATGTAGTTTTCATCCAAGAAACACATTTTAAGCAAGGAATGGCCCCTCGGCTTCTAGATGGCTTCTATACTAACTCGTACCTTAGTAATAATAGTGTGGGAAAGACTCTGGGTGTTGCTACTTTTTTTTCTAAAAGACTCCCTTTCACAGATTTCCCAAAATTCCCCCTTGTTGAAGGAAGAGCACTCCTAATTAAATGCCACCATTTGATGTAATGTATACCTTTGTTAATTTATACTTGCCTAATCAAGGTCAACCACTGTTTAGATCTTAGGTTTTCGAAAAAGATGCAGAGCTCGCGGAGGGAACTCTGATTGTAGGAGGAGACTTCAATTGGACCCTGCAACCATAACTTGACACTTCTAATGGTCGGTCAACAATACGTAGATGTCAACACTGAAAGGTTAGACGACCACTCCATGAACACCAACTGGTCGACACATGGCGCCTTCAACACCCTGGAGAAAGAGATTACTCTTTCTTCTCCCACCCACATAATGTATATTCACGAATTGACTATCTGTTTCTTTCACATAGGTCCCTTCCTGATCTCTTAACAACATCCATTGGCCAAATAAATAGGTCAGACCATGCGCCTATATCAGTAACTAACCAACTTACTCAACCCATGACCAAAAAATGCACCTGGCGCCTTAATGAACTTCTCCTGCAAAATACATCTTACAGAGACCAATTGGCCGTAGCATTAGACGACTATCACGGATAATGATACTCCTGTGTCATGAGAGGGAAACTCATTGAATTAGGCTCCCATATTAAGAGAGACCGTACTGCTCGGCGGAGCAATTATTACAGCAGATTAGATATTTAGAGACGACGCATAAATCCAATGCGACTAGCGACCTGTTGAAAAAATTGGCTGAGACAAGGGCGGCTCTTAACAAGCTGTTAAACGATAAAGTTAAATTAGATTTTCGTAGGTGCCGCCATCATTTTTTTCGGTGGGTTAATAGGCCGGGTACTATGTTAGCGAGGGCCTTACACAAGCAACGAGCTAAGGCTTATATTGCCCCGATTAAGGATGGTAGGGATTGAGACTGTAAGTTGACTTCGGATATAGCCAATGCTTTCCACACCTACTATACCAAATTGTATAACCTTGAGACCCAGGTAAGGGGCTCTGACGGCACCACTCATTCAGCTCAGATTTCAACATATTTGAGGGAGGTGGGTTTTCCCACTCTTTCAAGTTTGGACAGAGACGCATTCTAGAACAGCCCTTCACTGAGGGGGAGGTGATTGAGGCAATTAAATCTACGCCTGTGGGTAAGAGTCCGGGCCCTGATGGCTTGTTGATACCCCTGATGGTGTCGGCCTTTAACGCGATTTCCAGGGATGTCTTTTTCTCCTCTCAGAGTTTGGAAGCGCATTTAACGATGATTCCTAAGGAGGGAAAGGACCCCTCTCAATGCGCGAGCTATAGGCCTATCTCTTTGCTTAATGTGGATATTAAGTTGTACGCAAAACTTATTGCAAATAGATTTAAAATGTTACTTCCAGAGATCGTTCATTCAGATCAGGTGGGTTTTGTCCCAGGTCGAGAGGCACAGGACGACACCACCAAGGTAATAGATCTGATTCATCTGGCCTCTCGTTCAGTAACAGCATCAATACTTTTGTCCACTGATGCAGAGAAGGCTTTTGATCGCATAAGTTGGCATTTTATGAGAGGGATCCTTGAACACCAGGACCTGGGTCCGGTTGGTCTTCACAGAATTCTGGCACTCTACCGACAACCTATGGCTCGGATTAAAATAAATGGAGACTTATTGGTGTCCGCTCTCACCACTCATTTTTGTGTTATGTAGGGAGGCGTTGCAAAGAGCTATCAGGGCCAACTCAAATATCTTGGGTCTACAGGTTGGCGAGAAAGAACACAAACTTGCGTTGTTCGGAGATGATCTTTTAGCCATTATCACCAATCCAGTTGTTTCTTTACCCAATTTGGTCAGTGAGTTTCATAAGTTTGGCTTGTTATCTAATTTTAAAATCATAGTAATTCTGTGGTTTTGAATATCAAGACACCGGTCTCAGTGGTAGAGGGGCCAAAACATGCAATTCCTTTCATTTGGCACCCCTCCCAATTAAGATATCTAGGGGTGATACTTCCTAGTGACCTCACATGCCTTTATGACCTCAATTTTAGACCACTTTTGGGTAGGCTCCGGGCAGACTTGAGGGAGTGGCAGAGTAAGAACTTTACTTGGATGGGTCGGGTCAATATAATCAAAATGAATGTTCTCCCCCGTCTCATATCTTATTTAGACTTTGCCGATTCACGTACCGGACTCTTGGTTTCAGGGTATCCAGCGAATGGTGCACGATTTTGTATGGTGTAGATGTCCTAGATTTAAGCACAAGATATTATTTAGACGCAGACATTTGGGAGGTTTACAACTTCCACACTTCTCCTCTTACTATGACGCAGCAATATTGGTTAGAATGGAGATGTCTGGTCAGGTAGGGTCGAAACAGTGGGTTGAAATTGAGGCATCTTCTCTGAAATCCCCTGCTGTCACATTACTCTGGCTCTCCAGTAGTCCTAGGATTGCGCATCCTACTATAGATCCCACGTTAGCGAAATGGTCCAAGCTTAGAACCCTCCCATTTATCTCCTCTCCAATCTCCCAACTAACCCCATTATTTAATAATCCAAAGTTCCCCCCTGGAACCGATCCATTAGCTTTCAAACACTGGTCTCAAGCAGGGATCCATCGTATCGGCCAGTTGGTGGGTGCTACAGGGGTTCTCTCATTTACATTGATCCAATCCAATTGGGATTTGGCTACTATAGAGATTTGGAGATACCTGCAGATTAAACACTTTTTGTCACAGGGTCTTTCAAGACAACATATTTCTAGGTGCTTAACGGTCTTTGAATCTCTGTGTTGCAGGTCACCCTGTCCTTCGCATTCCCTTTCAACTATATATAAGCTTTTGGTAGAACATCTATTCGTGTCTCCTCCGAAATTTACTATAGAATGGGAGAGATCTAGGAGTTGAGTTACAAGATGCTGACTGGTCCAAAATCTTCCAGGCAGCTCATGCGTGTTCTCCTAATATTTCAATTCTAGAAACTCACTATAAGGTAATTACCAGGTGGTACAGATGCCAGGCTCATTTGGCGAGGGTTTTCCGCGGGGTGCCCGACACTTGTTGGAGATGTAACCAGGGATCTGGTTCTCTTTTGCATATCTGGTGGGACTGCCCCATGTTGCAAACGTTCTGGTCCTGGGTGGTGGACATCATGCGGAAGTTGCTAGGTCAAAGCATACCCAACACTCCAGTGTTCTGGCTATTAAATAAAGTCGATATGCCTCTATCACGCTTTAAAAAATCTCTCTTAAAATTTGTTATCTCAGCAGCTAAGGCAGTAATTCAATGAAAAATGGATATCAACTACGCCTCAGAGTGTTCGGGACTGGGCTAATAGATTGGAACACTATAGGGTCATGGATGAGATGCACCTTTCAGACGCAGACTTGTTCGAAATGTATTCTGCCATTTGGGTCCCATGGTTAGACCTCTTAGATTCTCCAGAGTCCCTAATCTCAGATTTAACTAATTGAGTGATTTGGTTCCCATTTTGCATCCGAATATTGGCTCGATTAGGCGGGCCATATAGGTTCGTCTTGTGTCTGGCAGATATTCAGTTTGCTGAGCTAGCGGAGCTCTAAACTGAGGTCTTGAGTGAGGATTTTTGCTAGATGCCCCCCTCCTCCCTTCCCTAATGTGAGTCCCCCTTACCTCCTTTTCCTTTGTCTTTGTTTGTGTGTTATATGTTATGAGGTTATCAGCAGTTATATGTATGGTTTGGCATATCTCTTTTATATGTTTTTGAGTATATTTTGGCCTGGTACCAGGATGTCATTCTTCCATTGTCAATAGTCTACCATGCCATTTTGTTGGATTTGCATTTATAACCCGTTTGTGTTATTAAAACCCCAATAAAAACTTATAAAAACTTATAAATCCCTGGGGTTTCTAAGCATATAAAGACAGGCAGCCTGGGACATATATACCTGCCGTTTGCCACGTTCCCAGTTCTCCTGTCAAATACACATTATATATATATATAATATGTATTTGACAGGATAACTGGGAACGTGGCTGTCCCAGGCTGCCTGTCTTTATATGCTTATAAACCCCAGGGAGATTGCTGATCTTTTTTCTTTTTTTTTAAATATATATATAATATATATATTTAGTACAAGTGCAATCACAAACTTTTTATGTGATATAAACACATGCATAATAACAGCCTGTTATATATACACAGCATAACGACTTGACATAGGTTAGGGCACCGGCTGGATTATGGACAGATGCAGAGAAAGATTTTGGGAAAATGTTGTATTAAAAAAACAACAAAACACATTTATTAAAAAAAAAAAAACAGTTGAAAATGTTTCATGAAGGCCAAATAGGTCAATAATTCATTTGTTTAACAAATGGTTCCCTTTTAAGCACTGGGAATTATAGAAGTGTGCACTGGAAACGATGCAAGGTACAATAAAAGACCAAGCAAAACTAATTTTAATCTTTCTGCAGTCCCATTTTCGGCTGGGTGTAACGTAGAGTATGAAAATTATTTTACTTTTTTTTGTGTCACTTTAAATTTACATAAGGATTATATACAGTACGCCGACTGGAATCTGAATTTATCGACCACAAAAATGCATGTTAATTATATTAATATATTCCAACAGATCTAGAGTACATTTGGATATCACAGCTGGAGAAGAGCTGTAAACCATCATGTCATTTCTTCTGTGATCATGTAAATTAAAATCTTTTTGTAGTGCTATAAATCGACCTAAAAGTCTAGCATTTGTATTGTAAACACTGCGTGACATGTACAAACAGTATAATGTATGCCTAATTTGTCAAGTATTATAAAATTACATTTAGACACCACTGCTTGCAGCAATCTTAGTTATGAAACCGCATACTGCTTGTATTTATACAATACACAAAATGGCATTTCACCCCATGACTAATAGAATAGAAAACACACACACAAAAAAAAAAATAATCACTGTTAACACAGTTTCCAATTGTTCCATTTATTTCAAAACAACAAACCTGCCTTTTGATTCTGTAAAGTACATCAAATATCCTTCTATAGAAGACAAAATACACTGGAAAACATTAAAAGGATATAATTTTTATGCAAAAAAACAATTGCTCTATTACAATGTATCAATGTGTGCACAAACTTCAATAGGTAAACCTCTTTTGATCAGTGAGTCACATATAGAAAACAGACATGTCAGCAATATTAAGCGTTTCAATATGTTGACACAGTAGAATTAAACTAGACTACACTAACACTTTCACATGAATGTGTCCCGGGTAATATTCAGCTGCACATTAAAAAGAGATTCATCTACCAATTAATAGACACCAGTGACATTACTGAAATCCTCCCTGACCACATATTGGTGATCTTACGGTTTCCTCCTGATTTGTTTTCTTAAATTTTAGTTCAGCTTACAAAACAGCTGTCTCCCCAGTCTCTCATTGTTGTCATCATAGAAACACTGATACAAACAACATGACTGCAAAATAATATTGGCAATGAAACAATTTATGAAAATGATCTTGTAAACTTTGCTTGGGTAGTCATTGACTGGCACCAATAGTTCCAAACACAGCAGGAGAACCATAGGTTTGCCTACCCTGCTCTAAATGAACCCAGTACTAGCTATGACTGATTAGTGTTTAGAGAGGGAAGTACAATATCTGGTATCCGTGTCCTGGCCGCTAATTCAGTAAACAAATAATAAGGACATGATGTTGTGTTGTTCTGATGTGTAATATGGCTTTAATTGGTATAACCTCGAATATTAGAATTGGTGTTACTGCTACAACTGATGTAAAGGGGGTAATGGAACACTGTAACGATGATTACAAGGATAGATTAAGTCATTGGTGGGCTGACATAAAAGCCATTACATGTTTAGAAGCCGGAGGAGACTGGTAGTATTCTCATAGACTACAGCAAGCGAGTCATCGTTCCACAGATATTTTTAATTGCCATCAGAATCCCATCATCTGTGATAGGCAAGAAACCAATAATTTACATATGAAGCACAATTTTCTGGGGCAAATGATGAAAATACTCCCAACCCATGTGACAAAATAGACTGTACCCTAATCAATGCCTTTAAAAAAAAAAAAAAAAAAAAAAAAAGAAGAAGCTTTCTTCCCCTGTGATATTACATTCACCCACTGCATGTGAAACCGTGATTGTCCATTAGCTCGATATATATGGATTTATGTGTGTGACCAGCAGGTAACAGTATGCTTGTCTAAGAATTGTGGTCAATTCTCAAGAGAGGTTTATAATTTCTGCAAAGACGTAACTGACTACATTTTAGTCTAGTGACATCATAGAAGCATACAGTATGATTTTGAAAGTATACAAAGCACGTAACAAATATGTCAGAACCAGTAAGTCAGTATGGACCACTGTCCTCAAAAGCAGCTTATTGCATTTTTCACTCAACTGGAGAAGAGTGCAGTGAGAAAGATATATATATAAATCTGTTCTATGGAAAATATTTAAAAAAATTAATAAATAAGAAAAAAGTCATAAATTCCATCTAAATCAAAAAATGTTTTTCTTAAACAAAAACGTCAATTTCAAAATCTAAAACAAATTGCTTCTATAGGTAACAAATTAAAAGAAAACTAAATCAAGCTATATAAAAATAAAACAAACAGTATAGCATGATAGTACCTAAACCAAATATGTTCTTACTACTAAATACTAAAAGAGAGTTTCTCCACCAGGACACAATGACATTTTAAAAATTGTCTATTATGTTGTATCTACCAGGTGAAATGCGCGGACTTCCCAGCATCCTGTCTTTATTAGAAGAATGGCTTCTACGTAACTTTCATCAAGTAGCAGACAACCAAATACATAGCAACCCAACGGCTATGGTTAAGACGTTCAGAAGAAAGGAAGTACAGAGCACCGAAATGTGGTGATGTCTAGCAAGGGGTAAGTAAAATTTTTGCCCAATTCCCTCTGTACGTTACATCTTGTAAACAGTGTATTTTAGGTGAAGAAACTTTCCTAGTTACCACGTTGTAAGGTGTATTTAACAATAAGGCTATAGTAAATGACATGTAAATCAAAAACAAAAAAATAGATATTTTGTTATTACAGTGTAGCGCTAACTGTTAGTAACCCATTCATTTTTTTAACAGATTAGTGCAAATAAAACTAATAACTGCAAACTGATTTAGTTACAGTACGTTTCTATGTTAAATAAACTTTCCATTTCAAATCAGAAGGATGGATGTGCACTAGACACACTAAAGCAAACGGCAGTATGATGATTTTAGAACCTTAGTCCTCTGTTCAATTAATATGCTAAGGCAAAAACACCCTCTCAAGTGTCGGACCTTGTGCATCTAATTATTTGAATGTGAATTACAACTGACATATATAATACTTGTGTAAATGTGTATAATACAGATGAATCTTGTTGAGCGTTTGCCACTGGCAGGCAGCCAATTACCCTCGCACTATTTGTGTGTATGAATGTGGGATAATTCAGTGTTCAACTTCTTTATCCGTTTTGAGTATTGCAAAATAACCTTGAGCACTTCCTATGACACTACGCATTGTGCAAATTGTTCTACTTCAAGACATCTTGCGCTCGCACAGTTTAGATAAAGCTACAGCTGCGGTCCTTAGTAGTTGTCAACATTACGAAGGATAAGAGCCACCCTGCACGGAATGTAAACCTGAAAGAGATGAAAACAATTCAGAAAAAAAGAATAAATGACAGAAGATGGTCTGTACAAATAACCAGAATGGTAGAATATTCTGTCTGTGTAACTACATGACAAGCACAATGCAGCCAGCAGAATGGGAAAGTGAAGTGGTAAATGTTAACCACTAGAGTGCAGCAAGTCATTTACAACCGTTGTTAAAATAGCTTTAAATGTGTTTTCATCAATAACACTTGAAGGTGCAGCTCATTCATGTCTATTATAATTATTAAGCAGCTGAAAACAGTTTCAGAGCAACAAATGAGTTCAGTACAATAACATGGCCTCTTAGACGTCTTTTTATATGCTATACAGAAAGAAAATCACAACCTTCTCATGTGCAATAGAAAAAAAGTGTTACAAATTGCGTTGGCGGAACAGAACTTTTCTCACAAATAGGTTATAAAAAACAGAAACGTTTATAAATGTTTAGTTTTAAAGGCTGCTGAGATGCTGATATAGATATATATATATATATATATATATATATATATAGATAGATAGATACAGCAGTACGTATCCCTCAAGAAATTTTGCTTATCTCGAATCATCTTACAGTCTAAATTCCCTAACACACACACACACACACACACACACAAGGAGGGGCTAAGGTCAATTTAATAGCAGCCAATTAACCTACTAACATGTTTTTTGGAGTGTGGGAGGAAATCAAAGCACCCGGAGGAAACCCACGCAAACACGGGTAGAACATAGAAACTTCACATAGATAAGGCCATGTCAGGAATCAAACTCATGACCCCAGTGCTGTGAGGCAGAAGTGCTAACCACTAAGCCACCGTGCTGCCCCATTTCATAGGTTAATTTGAACACATACAGTATGAAGAATTTTATCAAGAAGAATGTACAATCTACAGATATATAGAACTATAGTTTAGATTTCTGGACTAATAACTCACAAGACTTTGCACTTAAACTATGTAAATTACGTACTCCACTTCAGTCTATAATACAGATTTTTACCACTAATATTTGCCCCCTCTGCAAAGCACAAAACTCTTAAATATAATCTGAAGTTTGTGTATGTCAGTTTAGAGCTTTGTGATGACTGCAGCAAGGCAAAATAGGCTGTATTTTACTGCATGTCAATTTGAGCAATTAAATCACTTGAAACATGTGCTGGAGTCTTTATTTTAATATGCTCTGTACACAGAATCGGCATCTATTTAAGCTAAGCTAAGGAAAATGAACTCTTAAAGAAGAGAAAAATATAAATAGCTTCTAGCAACAATCATAACTTAAAGATGGCACTAATTGCTCAGAAAATAAGATACATATTGGACATAACTTTAGATTAGAATTATTTGTTCCACACTAGACCTATATAAAAGTTTAAGGAAAAAGACATATAGGGAGCTTCCCAGAACCCCTAGTAGATGACTAAATGAGACGAAGACTAGTTGTTATATATTACACAGTACTGCAATTTGTGCAAGTTTTGTTAAACTATATACATTTTTCAATGTGGTTCTGAATGGTGTGGGGACCAACCAGAGGACACAATTACAATAGAAGCTTTTGACTGGTCCTCTTGCTCACGAGCAACATCTGGAGCCATTATAAAGTGGTGATCATAAATGTTCATAAATGTACAGTTATTAATATACAGATCATTCTTGAGAAGACCAGTTATAAAACTTTTTTAACTTAGGCTGAAGACTCTGAGAAACTGATCTCGTGAGACCATTTGGTCTCACACTCTCTTTCCACCAGGTACAAATTACTCTGCTCCCAAACATCCCTCCTAATTTACCTTTGTAGCTGCCTGGACTGAATGAATTAATTGATGAGAAAGAGCATTTTTTTTATTTTACAGGGTGGAAGGGGCCATATTGGAAGCTCTTCAGTCCTGAAGGCTGCCATACTTCCTGCAATTTGATGATGTCCCTGCAAGATTGTCAGGAACCCAGTGAAAATGCCCTGGCCATAGACACATAAATACTCATGAATGGCCGTAGGTGACCAGAAGATGGCTAAACCCAAGCAGACATTCAAAGACATTGAAAACTGGCCACCAATGACCTAAAAGTCATACTTACCAAAATGGAATATGGGCGGTTATTAAAAGGCATATCCTCAGTAAAGAATTCCGTCCTGTGATTAATTCTTTGATGTCCTCCATACTCTGCTGCATCAGTATCCAATGCTATCATATACTTAGAATCAAAAAATTAAGGAACATGTTTATGAGACAAAAACCATTATAGCAATATGAGGAGTGCTGCTCAACATTATATATTATATTATAATGATATATATAGATATACATACAGTGCTTTTTTTGTCATAGAACTCACCAGAATGGAGTTCTGGCATCTTTTTTCGACAGATATTCCAAGTTTTAAAAGTAACCTTTGAAAATTTGAAGTTTGGTCCACGTGGACTTAAACTGCCCTGTCCAGCGTAGCAGGATGGCGGCAAAATCATTAAAAGGGTGCATGCGGGGTGCGTGTGTGTCAAGTCCGATGCATGTGTACATCGTCCGCGCTGGTTGTGATGGCACTGCTCGACTTGTGGTGCTGCTCAGCTTGTGATTGGTCGTATGGTCGCTCGCCTGAATGCTTATTGCAGGCGGTGACCCTTATGCTTCGTTACACAACTGACGTGTGTGGGTGTGTGTACAGTGATTAACTACGTGATGCGAGTTCCGGCACCACTTTTCTTACAAAAAAAGCATTGTATACATATATACACACACAAATATATATATATATATACACAAACATAAATACAACACAAATCTATGACATTTTCTGGAGTTTAAAATAAGTATGACAAAAAACTAGAGGAAATGTATGCACCTTCAACCAGTTTCTCAGTGTGTCTCTCAAAATAGTATATGAAATATATTTCAATTCTATTGGGAAGTACGGTGTGATATCACAGCTCATATTGGGAAATAGACATTTGTTCTCAAACTATGAGATTTCTGCTGCCTAACTGAAATATTAGCCACCTATGCACAATTAGTGAAGGACAACAACAACGAAGAGTTGCAATAATGCTAAAATACTAGTTCATCCATTATGAAAGGGCTTCTTATAATCTATTTGAGGATTCACAATAAAACCATATTAAAAGGAATCCTTATAACAAAAAATGCAACAAATGATCAGACCAGAGATATCTAGTCTCCAATTGGACCCAATTTAGGTTTTGGAAACCACAGAAAACTAGCCTAAACAATGGATATCATCCCCAATGACTCTGTTATCTACTAGTGACACCCAAGAAATAAAAATCACCCTCCAGCAGTGATATCCATCTCCAAAGTATGATGCCAGCTTTAAAAGCGCCGTTTTCACTGGATCCATTACAAGTGACGTCATTTCTCGCTGCAGAAATTTGGAAGTGTCGCTGTTTCAATGTGGAGGTGATTAAAGCAAGTGGAAATCCCGTCTGTCTGTTACTTGGCAAGTCGCTAATTTTACCTTGTCGTTTTTATAGTAATCATTTTTTTGTTCTTGTCATTTCTGTCAGCATTGTGAGTGCCGCAGACATGATTACCACTTAATATTTCAGCTAAGACGTTATTAATAAAACCTTATTCGTTGATTATTATACTTTATAAATTCTCTGGCATGCATAATTTCAGTGTATAAATTTGTGAAGTAGCAAGTACCATTCGGGTTTGCAATTTTCTGTTTTATCATATGGTGGGTCCCTTAATGGAATTTGCATATAAACACAACTGTGTTTGAGGGTGGGGTGTTAGCGAAGCTATAAACATACTCTGGAGAGTCCAAACTGTTAAAATTTAAGTTCATTTTATACATGAGATTGGCTGTTAACAAGTTGACCCTAGTCTGTGTGTGTGTTAGGGAATTTAGACTGTAAGCTCCAATGGGGCAGGGACTGATGTGAGTTCTCTGTACAGCGCTGCGGAATTAGCGGCGCTATATAAATAAATGGTGATGATGGTGATGATGATGTGATACAACATGTTTCCCATGTTAACTTTAATGTTTTTGCTTTTTCATTCATTTTTAACGGGATATGAAATGCAGTTGAAGTTGACATGAAACCAACATCAAGTTATGCGGAAAATTAAAATTATATACAACTTAATTTGATAAGAAAACAAAACAAAGTAAACACTAACAGCAGTAAAATAATTACACTCATAAAAGTACTAGTAGCTTTTCTTCCATCAAGCAACTTGGTTAGTTTACTGGTCCGTAAACACTATTGAGAAGTTAACATCAAATTATATTCTGAAATTATAGCAGCAATCTTAGAAAATCAGTGTTAGACAACACATCTTTTGCAGATTTTAAAATGGCTTAGTCTGTAATGAAACAAATACATTTCATTTACAGTTTAACATTACAGTTTCATTAAGTTTAGTTACGTTTAGTTTGTCTTAGACGTTTGTCCATTGTATTCAATACAGAAATAAAATTATTCTTCTTCCTCAACAATAGTAAAGCAGTAAGTGTGGCTTTATCTAGAAGGTTAATTACTTATTAAACTACTTTGCCTATACAGAGATTTGGAATATAAATGCCCAAACAAAATGATGTATTTTACATCATGAATGCATAATGACGCATAAAACTTCACAATAACGGAATGCAAATGATACTAAACAGATCAATTTGCTTTTTAACTCAATTAAATGAGAACTATAGAATATCCATGGTAGCTAAAAGTTTATGTATGTTATTAACTGGCCTAGTTAAAATTCAATTTGCCTCTTTTAACAAAAAGTCTGCAATGTAATGCAGGGTGATGCATCAACGTTCTATTCAGCAGTAATGGGATGACCTTGCTTGGCTAATGTTATATTGTCACTAAAGCACAATTTTGTTTTTATAAAAGGCTTAAAAAAAAAAAAAAAGTATACACCCTTATGGAGCTTCACACCGATATTGCTCTACAGTACTTTAAGTTTAGTAACTTAATGTACACAAGCAGAATATTATTATTATTCTTTATTTATATGGCGCTACAAGGTTTCCGCAGCGCCGTACTAATACAATTACAAAGTACAATACAAACAGTGGACCACACAGAGTATAATACAGAATGAGACAAGTAACACCAAAAGTCCAATAGCTCCAAGCGTAGCAAGTACAATGGCTTAGGAGAAGAAGAAATGGAATTGAGACAGGAGGCAAGAGAGCCCTGCTTTTAAGAGCTGAAATACTAAAGGGTGAGGGGGGGAGACCAGGCAGCAGGCACAGGAGGAATCAGTAGAGGGTATGAAGCACAAGATGAGTGTGAACAGGAAAGAGGGAGAAGGTGAAGAAGGATGGAGAAGGTTAGGAAGATGGCTGGTAGGCTTTGAGGAACAGATGGGTCTTGAGTGCCCGTTTGAAGGAGCTCAGATTAGGTGACAGACAGATGGAGCGAGCGATACTCATTTAATTGTTTCTATAGTACTTTGTTCTTAGTGCCTCTAGTTATAACCCTAACTTTGCTTACCACTAAATATATTTGCTTAACAAAGGTGTCCTCAGAGATATTCAGCCTAATTCTGTCACCATCTCTGAAACCACACCACTGACCCGATGATAATTTTGAGCTGTATTCAATGCTGGTGATACTAAAAAGACAATTAGAAAATGTAGGCTCTTATGAATCCCCTAACACATATCTAACCAGCTTCTACCATGACTAACGCAAAGCCAGGTCAAAGAGGCAAGGGTGAAGACCAGCAATAAGCCAATGAGATTGCCACGACCTTCCAAGTTCTGAGAGTTTAGCCAAATATATACCCAAGATTGACCTACAGGAAGCAGTGGAGTTGGGCCTCATGTAAACATTATTATTATTATTATTATTATCATCATCATTTATTTGTTAGGCGACACAAGGTTTTCGCAGCGCTGCAATAATAAACATATTATTTAGTGCCTATTTGCACCAAAGTGAAGGTCACCATAGTGGTATCTCTTTGGACTCTGTACTATTGTTAGCAAGATGTAACTATCATACCTTCTACATTGGAGGTGGAAGGTGTATCGACAATGCTGAATTATGGAAATGTGCAGTAAACCATGGCAACCAATTAGCAATTAGCTTATATTTGTCTAGAGAAAGTTTCATAATACAAATGTCTGACTGGATGATGTAGTTTAATGCAGATTTTCAGTTTGAGAAGTGTTAGCAATTAGTCCTGACAGGGGATACTCCTGGTGCTAATCATTATTTTCCCAACAGTTGTGTGCTTGTATGTTCAGTACATGGTTCTAGGTATTCCTCTACCATATGATTCCATGTTGAGTGCCTCCCTGCTACTCTGCTAGTGGCAGACCTCATCATCTCTTGTGTGTTAATTAGCAGGTCAAGAAATCGCGAGAGAAATTCAATTGCTAGTGACGAGACACCGAACAACATCACAATGTCCGACAGCGCACATAATAGGGGACTCCGGTATCCGAACATCACAGACTTTCCTGCACACCTCTATGTAGTGCTAGGAAAACTCTGATGTTACAACACCTTGCAGACTGTCCCGAAGACGCTCTGTAGCATCACTAGAAATTGAATATACACCTGAGAAACTGTCACTTTCTGGCTGAGTTATCGGACACAGCTCTAGTGTGCCCTGCTACTGTGTATTACTACGAGGATTGACAGTCAAGCTACATGTTTACATACTACAAACAAATAAAACCTATTCTATAAGTCATTCACACAAGTGGCATAATATCAATTAACTTATACATACATATCTACATTTGTTTGTTAGAAGAAAATAAAATTGATATCACTTTAAAAAAAAAATAGAATGGACATTACTGGTAGCAGGATAATCTTTTTCTTAAGTTGCACTATAATATAATTCAATGAATCCTATGGTTCACCAACTATAAAGCACTGTCTACCCGCTCAGCAATCACACACCAGTGATTCATTCACAATGACCTTATTTGCTCATTAGAAAATCTGGGGCTTAGGTTGAAAAATGTCAAGGAAGACTGCATTTACATTTAAATGTACATCCGACAGACATCTGAACAACAATTCTAATAAGTATGGATACTTCATCTTTCTTATATGTTAACACTCATTTAGTTCACTTTGAAACTCACATAAATACCTTTCATCAAAGTATTGTAAGATTGTATATAGTTTGGCTAATTGACTGTATTTAAACCAGTACATACTTTCACAAATTGAAAATAAATAGGATAAAATAGTTTTAGACAAAGGGTAAATGCCCTATAATCCCATAATTTAAAATTCAGTTACAAGAAGTCAATCTGACTGCAATTTAGAAGGCAATTAGCCAGGATCCTTTTTGTTTTATATCAGTGGCACAATCTAGACCTTTAAGTTCAAATGTTTTGGAATTTTGAGTTATTTGCTCTATGACCTACACATCACTTTGTAACACAAATTCTTGCGTTCATTAAAACTCTTCATGAACCTCCATTTGTACTGCAAAAACAACTAACTACAGACTGAAACTTAGTAACAAGAGAACAAAACCATTAGAACTACACAGAACTTCTATTGCTGTACTAAATCTTCTACCCACCGTGAACTTTCCATCACCGTTAACAACACTACCATCTCTGCTGTTCCAAAACTCCGCTGCCTGGGTGTCATCCTGGACTCCTCCCTCTCCTTTGCCCCCCACATTCAATCTCTTGCCCACTCCTGTTGTTTCCAACTACGGATCATTGCCCGCATTCGGCCCTTACTCTCCCAGGAGGCTGCCAAAACCATCATCCATGCTCTCATCATTTCCTGTCTCGATTACTGCAACCTTCTGCTCCCCAGCCTCCCCCACTCCCATCTCGCCCTCCTACGCTCTGTACTTAACGCGGCTGCGAGACTTATTTTTCTCTCACGCCGCTCTTCCTCTCCCTCCCCTCTCCTCCTTGCCCTCCACTGGCTCCCTTTCCCCTTCAGAATCCTCTTTAAACTCCTCACTGTCACCTACAAGGCCCTCTCCCACTCCACTGCCCCTTATATCTCCAATCTCCTCTCGATCCGCAATCCTGCCCGTTCCCTGAGTTCGGCCAATGACTGTCGCCTTTCCTCTGTACTGATCACCTCATCCCATGCCAGAGTCCGAGACTTCTCCCGTGCTGCCCCCCTTCACTGGAACAACCTCCCTTCCTCCATCCGCCTGCCCCTAATCTTCAAGCGGGCTCTTAAAACCCATCTGTTCCTTAAGGCCTTCCAACCTTCCACTTAACCTTATCGTTCTCATCTCCTCCCACTTTCCCGTCTACTCTTGTACTTGAACCCCTCTGACTCCCCTTGTGCCTGCTGTCCGTCTCCCCTCCCCTTAGTAAGTAAGCTCCTTTGAGCAGGGCCCTCTTCCCTTCTGTCTCAATACCATTTCTTCTTCTCCTACACCACTCTATTTGCTTTGCTTGGAGATATTGAAGTCTTGGTGATACTTGTTCTACTCTGTACTGTCATACCCTTGTATTCTGTCTGTACTGTATATTGTACGGCGCCGGAGACACCTTGTGGCGCCATATAAATAAAGAATAATAATAATAATACACAATTTTGGACTAGGGTCCCTATTTGTGAACCACGTGTTTATTAGAGTAGAAGTAATCATTTTATATTTATTAGCAATAGGAAGTATATATGTAAGCCTTGCATTGAGAACATAAGATGGTTTAATATAAATTTTAATGGTAGTCATAAAAACACACAGTTGGGGGTGTCATCTCTCTGTGTCATAGTCGACGACACCATCTCAGAAGGCAGTAGTAGACTAGTCGATTTGACCATCTAGTGGTCACATTGACCACTATGTTTCATGGTGATGACACGATTCCAAAAACCACTAGGCATACCTGTGGCTCCTAATGAAAATACTATAAGCCATGCTGGTGTTCTTCCCACTGAATAAAAGATTTCATACTTTGGCCGTGTGCCTTTATATGGTAATGAGTGTCGGAATACCTTTTTAAAAGGAGTAGCTCAACAGTTAAAGTGGACATGTTACTGGCGCACGGTGGGGGCCGCCATTGTACTACTAATCATGAGAATATAGCCTACTGTTTTACTAGAAACCAGTACTTATTGACTATAAGACAAGCCCCATGAATATTAGTCAGGTATAACTAGCTCCTAGCAAATTGGTAGACTGCACAATAAATGCTTCTTCTCTACTGTGTGTAGCTGATAGATTCACTATTAATAACAATGAAAAAATACTTGCTGAAAACCTCAGTCACCTTACAGTCTACTTGTGACCTTGGAAAAGTCACTTTGTATCCAGAGTCCCAGAAACTAAAAAGTAGATTGTAATTTCGACTGGACAGGCAAACTGTGCCCAAACTCAGAACTGTAACAAAAGCAGTTAACCTTGTGGCTATATAACTAAAATAGTAAAAACTAAAATAAAAAATACACGGAGATGTAAAAAAAAAGGAGCACATGCAATGAAATTAGAATGCACACCAACAGTTAAATTATATGCAAAAAAAAACTACCATATTAAATAAATAGTAAAACATATTTATAACCATTTCTAAATGAGAAATCCTGTACCAGATGACACGCAAAGGATATTTTCCAGGCAAGTTTACAGCCACTCTGTATCCAGTGAAGCTTTTGTAAGGATGGAAATTAAAGATGAAGAGGAGATTTCCCCGCTCAAATGCCACAACTTTGTCACCTTCATGCTTGGCACTGATGAAGGCCTAGAAGGAGTAAAATTATTAGAAATATTAAAAAAAAATTACTACAGTAAATGTAGCATCAGCAGGTCATGCACATTTTTCAACTATTGGGTGAACTTAGACTGTAAGCCCCAATGGGGTAGGGACTGATGTGAGTGAGTTCTCTGTACAGGGCTGCGGAATTAGTGGCGCTATATAAATAAACGATGAAGATGATAATGAACTTTGTCATTTGTATTACAACATACAATTCATTGTGTGGCCAATCAGACCTACTGCCCTGCCTGCCCACACTGCTTGCCTTTATTGCTGGGACTGGGGTGAACCAGAACATAGAAACCTTCTAGTTATATTAGCTGAGTGGAGAATAGTTATATATGTGAAAGACACACGCTTTTTAACTTTTTTCGCCGCCAATGGTCCGTGCCAAAATAGTGCTAGAGGTGGCCCAAAAAACAGTTTGAGCCTCTCTTGTCAGGAAGAACCTATAAGGCTTTCTTTTGGTGCCAGGGGCAAATAAATATTTTTAATTTAGGGGCATTATATATATGAAAAAAAAAGTCATGGTTGGGGGCGAGGAAGGAGACTGTAAAAATATTTATATTTTGTGCATGCTCTGTTACTTTAACAAAATGAATACACCCCCAAAATATTTGATGTTGGTATTTGTACCATTTATAGGGAGCACAAATATGTGCACCTTATTCAAGGAATAGGATTTGTAACTATTTTGTTGTTCTTTAATAATTCCTTTTTTTTTTTTTTTTTATCATGGAAGTGTCCTGTAAGTTACTGATGGCCATTTACGAAGATGGGGATCTTTACTTGCTGGGTGCCTCCCAGATTCAAAAAGTTCTAATGTGTGCCCAACAGAATGTGATAGTAGGTGCCAGCTGAAGTAGAAGTAAATATTTATGGTGGCAATGCATAAAATAACACTGCTATAAAAAAAAAGTTAAAGAATTAAGAACGTGAAGGCCAATTTCTAATAAATAAATTATTAGAAATAAAGTGCATGATTTATAAAGATTGCACATAGCAGGTCTGCTTGGGGTAAGTTGGCAAGTTTAATAGCTTGAAATGGACTGGTCTTTTTGTATTTGTTGTACTATCGCAATGACACCTACATCCCTAAGACTTTAAGAAATAAAAACAAAAAAAACAAAAACATTTTTCCACATACGGACCTTCTCCAAATTTATTATTCTTTCCATATATATTACCATTACATATTTTACATTTAAGATATTCAACAGTACTTCAAGACTTCTGATTTTTTTTCCCCATTCACATGAAAATCTCCTTTATATGCCATCTGTAGTTATTCAAGAACAACTGGTCTTTTTTTCTCTAAAGCACTTGTCAACTTCAATTAAACTAGAATTTACATTGACATTTCAACTAAAATCCATGCTTCCTATTTTAGGATTATGTAGATCTTAGAGGACGGGAGAGATAGATCCAGTGTCTCAACTCTTTAATAGAACATCATCCACTAAATTGATGGACAGAATAGCAAGATACAATTAAAGTAATGTGACAAAACTAAAAAAAAAAAAAAAATATATAAAAATAAAAAAAAATTACATTTTGGATAATGCTTACCGGAGGTGTAGAAAGCCAGCCACACTTTTCTTCTAATTTATTCATGTCTCGGTCAAAGGCATAAAGATATCTGTAGCGCAGGGTATGATCATCAACTAAATGAAACTGTCTTCTGGCATAATGGTAACTTTCATTATTTCCTTTTCTTGGAAAATCCAACCATTCTGGATGCCCAAATTCATTACCTGAATATAAAAATAAATTGTGAATTTTAGTTTTTAGCAAATACAGTTCAAGTCTCTGGGGTCTATTTATGACCCTTCGTTTTTTTCACTTGATACTTTTCAATCCTTATCTCCTTGATAAGGATTGAAAAGTAACGGCTATATATTAAAAAACTTCTCAGGGACAGCAGTGCCGATAGACTGCTGTCCCTGAGAAGTGACTCACCTGATCATCGCAGTCTTTTCTCAAGTTTAAAGGCTGCAGTGATCTTCTCTTTTTTTTTTTCTTTTTTGTTAGTGCGCATGCACCGACTGAAAAGTTGGTGCATGCGCACTAGCATACTGGATGGCAAACTGTAGGATGAGTGACAGGGAGGGATCACAATATCCCTCCACACATGCGCTGTCCAGCTCTGCTCTTCAGAGCAGAGCTGGACAGCGCGAAAGTTTTCAGATATGTTAATGTACGCCAGCTTCAGATGGCGCCAGCTTCAGATGGAGTACATTAACATGTAGAGAAAGAGAAAATTTTCTCTAGTTAGACTTTAATACATAGCGGTTCTGAGCACTTCCCCATAGACTGTTATGGGGAGTCCTCAGAAAAACGATAGCAAATGCAAAGCAGCAGATATCTGAGATATCTGCTGCGATGCTTCAATAATACATAGCAATTTCACGGTAAACACCCGAAAACTGTTGTTTTCGGGTGTTTAACACAGGAAAAATCCTTGATAAATAGACCCTTTTGTGCGTCACAGTCAGTTCAACAAAAAGTTCACCCCAATTTATTCTGTAAAAAAATCAAAACTCAAAACCAACAAACTTTACTGTCAAAGTTTTGTAAGACTACAATTAAAAAAGTCAGAAATTGATATTTCAAATGTTTTTTGGTCAGTGAAACTATTGGCCATAACCCATCTTCAATCTGTAAAACAGATACTACAGGTAAAAAAAAAAAAAAAAGAATGCAATCAAATGAGCAAAAATGAATCAAACATATTATACAGATTACTTAAACATGACAAAGGTTTAGACAAGACAGCTGTAAAGTCCTGGAGGTCCCAATAGTACAGTGATCAGCAAAATGGATGACTTAATATTCCTGTAACATTGGGAGGAATTCAAACTTAGATCAATATATAATATGGATTGTTTTTGGGCGCATTTTCTAAACTGCTTTAGGTAACAAAAAAATGATTTAATGTTAAACTTACTTAACTGTCATCTAATAGAACTTTTTAAATTCTGTGTGGAGTTCATTTTGCAGAAAGGGAAATTATTTTTTATTGACTCAACACATTCTGTGATATTTTCTAAATATTAGCTACAGATGGAATACAGCTATATTTAAAAAAACAAACAAACAAAAAAAAAACAAAGCTTACCCAGAAAATGACACTACACCTCAGTAGCTGGCATAGGGCATTTCTGGCTCCATTCAGTTCAATGTAATTTAGCTCTCAGATACAGTTGGTACGAAATACGCATTGCACGCATAACAACTATACACTAAGAAAGATAACGTACTGTAATATAGTGCTATATTGTATAGTAGATGCTGGTATATGTTGGGTCATACAAGGAGCAATGGTGCCTATTGCCGATTTTGCAGATTGACTCCACACTCGTCCTCCTGCTGTAGCAATAACCACCCAGGCTACAGTTGATGTTCATTTTATTTATTTATTAATTTTTACAGGGAATTTTATTTTATAATTAATGACTTTTTTATGTGTGGTAAGAGTCCCCCAAATGGGCAGCAGTGGTACCACAAGTAAAACCGTGATGTAGATTTAGGCTGCATTGCAATGTAAAATTGTAACTCAGGAATGGTGCTGTACATTAAAATCGTGATGAGCCATGTGTCACTTTAACACTTGCTATATCTTGACATTGGAAACCAGCTCATGATGTCTTCCTCTGGTGCCAATCCAGAATTCGGGGGTGGGAAAGTAATGCGGCCTGATTTTATTTTGTTCAATATTTAGCGGAACTTTCCCAATTCGTTTTAATTGCCCCATTAATTTTAACAGAGTCTCCAGCGTGTGCGCTACATGTAAAGACTTCTTTGAAATGAATGGGCCATTGAAATCGAATGGGAAAACATACATACAATTTTTTTCCCATTTTCATTTTACGCATTTCTCTGGTTTTGAGGCCAAACTGAGTGTCTGAAACTAGAGAGTTTATTTTTGCTAACTTCTACAACTATTTACTAAATTGATATTTCATAGATTATCCCGGTTCTATACTTAATACTGCAGAAACCAAAATGATTACGGTCATTTTGCAATGTCTGGTGATATTTTTTTTACATTTCTCTTTAATAGCTTTTGCATTAGGAAAATCACCATGTAAGTTGCTAAAACAATAGCAATCTAAATAAATATTTAAAGTTTAGAACCCTCAACAGCAAATAATGTCTATTTTTTTCTGTATTTCATGGGACTTATTCTAACACAAAAAATAAAAAAAGTGTTTCCATTCCCTAGACAGTTACTTTCAACAGTGCCCACTTTGAAACAACAGTCATTTTCACGGCAGATTTGGAAATTTCAAGTATAATCATACTCAGACTACAGAAAGAAAAATAACAAAAGATTGAAAACAATGCAAAATGATAATGAGGGAACTCCACAGAGAAAAATGAATGCCTTTCTCCTCACAATTCTTCTGTAACCAGCAACATGTGGAGCATGGATAATGTAGAGGTAAGTACGAAGACATACCACTGAGAATAGCTTTCCTGTAATTAATTTTAAGTTGCTTTTTATGAAACCATAAAATGATGAAGAGACAAGGAGAACAATTAATGGAACGTAAAACAATAGGGTGCTAATAAACAACAAAAACATCCAAAAATGAACACTTTAAATGTAATGTTTTACGGGATGCTCTCTAGAAGACCACAGCAATTATTGTTTAGATGGCATTTAACACTGTGCAATTTTTGCACAAGTTTTGTTTTTATGACAATTTAAATAAATTTACCAGGACCCAGAATAAAAGTTGCTGGGAAAAAAAAAATAAAGACATCTCATAACATTCACAAATATATGCAAACTGTTACGTAACACTGTGCAATGTGTATATAAACTGGTAGGTGCTCTTACTAGCTATACTAGTGCAAGCAACTGCTATGTTAATCTTTGCTGTCATCACAGTCGTGCATAAAATAAAGTAACATGACCTAAGTTTATTTTTAACAAACATCCTACCTACCAACTAGCAGAGGGTAACATGACAGGTAACCACAAAGTTTAGTAAAACAGACACCTGCAGAGCTCTTAAGCCACTTATTCCGGGATTCACAACACCGTGAAATTCTGCATGGGTGCTCCCTGATCTGAGGTACGGCTCTGCACACACGCCTCCCTCTGATCGCTGTCAGCAGCAAGCATTTAAAGCAGTGAGGAGTATGAATCCTCCTAATCTGCTGGCAAACTGACAGGCCTCCTAGTTGGGGGGCAGGGGGGTATCTTTAAAAATAATGGTAGGGTTACTCTACTTTAATTTTCCACACAGTAATGAATCTTTTGGAAAATTAACAGATAAACTAAGAAAAACTATAGCTAAAAAGTTTCTGCAGGCAGCTGGTGAATTGGCCTACAACCTCTGGTAATCCCAGGTGGTCTCCCATTCAAGTACTAACCAGGCCCAACCCTGCATAGCTTTCAAGATCAGATGCAATTGGGTTCAAGGTGGTATGGCTGTAAGCAATAAAGAAGAATAAAAAAAATAAATATGATTAAACAGTCCAACAGAACTGCAATTAATAAGGGCCCAATATGATTTACTGACAGTCTACTAACTCATCCTACAGTGTACTTTTGGATAGGATAACAAATTCTTTTTCTTAGCCGATTTCTAGGTGATTTGGGCCAGGGGCGGATCCAGAAGTTAATTGTACCGGGGGCAATTTAGGGGGGGGCGATTTAGCCCTGCCCCCTTTTTGACACCTAAGGCTGCTGACGGCTGCACACTATGTGCAGATCCGTTCAGCAGAGAGAGTTAGGTAGAGAGTCCTGCCCGGCTGCTCTGATTGTGTCAATCAGAGCAGTTGGGCAGGACTCTCTCCCTAACTCTCTCTGCTGAACGGATCTGCACATAGTGTGCAGCCGCCGGTAGCAAGCCCCTGCTAGGGGGGGCGATCGCCCCCCCCTGGATCCGCCACTGATTTGGGCAAGTCTACCTAAGTCTGCACTCTCCATCCTTTAAACTTATTAAAATATATCATTCTGCAAAACAAAGGTTCAGAAATGAGGCACATTACTGCAGATACAGCATGGAATGCCCTAATCGGCCAGCAGTTGCCACTGTAAGGGTCAAGATTATGCAGTCTCTGAAATAAACGTCATCTTGCTGCGCTGCATGATACGCATAAGAACAGATACAGCTGCCCAAAAACAGGTACATAGTGAAAAATGAAGACACAGCATTTGCTTTGCACCTCCACAATTAGAAATCAATTATAAAATATTTTTATTATGACTGTGTGCGTATTAACAGTACCATAAGAAAAATATATATATTTTATTACTATTGTATTTATAGAAAGATTTCCTTAGTATATTTATACTTAGAATGTAATCTCTCTAATGAGCAGGGTCCTTCATACCCTTTGTTTCCATGTCTGCATTTATTTTGTCTGCCTTGTATGTCCCTATTTTATGCATGTACTGTTTTCACTACTGTACAGCGCTGCCGAGCACTGTGGCGCCTAACAAATCTCCGGTAATAAAAATAATAATATTTTTATGCGTTTTTGTTTACCTAACAAAAAACACCTGAAAATATTTTAACCCTTTATAGCTCGTTTACACAAGTGCACTGGGAAAATAGGTTACCTGCTGGAAATTTAAAGTGCATTTTAGATGCGTTTCTAACATGGGCAGCACGTGGCTCAGTGGTTAGCACTTCTGCCTCACAGCGCTGGGGTCATGAGTTTGATTCCAGACCATGGCCTTATCTGTGTGGAGTTTATATGTTCTCCCTGTGTTTGCGTGGGTTTCCTCCAGGTGCTCCGGTTTCCTCCCACACTCCCAAAACACACTGGTAGGTTAATTGGCTGATATCAAAATTTACCCTAGTTTCTCTCTCTGTCTGTGTATGTTAAAGAATTTAGACTGTAAGCTCCAATGGGGCAGGGACTGATGTGAATGAGTTCTCTGTACAGCGCTGCAGAATCAGTGGCGCTATATAAAAAAAATTATGCTGATGTTTCCGACGCGCTTTCTGTGTGTTGCACTTTTACCAAAACAAAGTGTTGCATTCTGCTACGTTCCAAAACGTTAGAATGCAACAGTGGGAACAAGCCCACAAGAATCCATCTATCCTATTTTTTGACACTGTGTTTTAAGATGTTGGGTTAGCAGCCGCAAAACACATTAACACAGCACATATATGAACAAGCCTTTAGGGATCTAAAAATCAGCACTTTCGACAGAACCAGCCAAAGAGATCACTAATTATTTCAGTTAAAGTCTAACATTTTTCTTTGCTTTTACCCCTGATGTTGTGTTTTCTTTATTCTGTATATATTTACTTTTCATTTTAGTTTTCTTTATGTTGCTTGAAAAATCTCAATAATTTTTTTTTCTGCGCTATAAACAAACAAACAAACAAACAAACAATCTTACACTTCTACCCACAAGCAAAGATTAAAGCCAGTAAAATAACATGTATTTGGTGTTTGGCTTCCCACCAGCTGCAAGCTATTTCTGATTTAATATACATATAATGAGAGATGCATCTTTGTGTACTGTGTATACTTTGTCATTTGTTTCTAAAAATAAATACAAATGTAAACATCCACTCTGCTCAACAAGAATACAATGTAATGCAAATCAAGATAGAAAATTAGCAGTCTGCGTAGCTTAGAAACAAATGCCTTTGGCGATGGGTTCAATAATATTCTGTACATGTGTATTACATTTCAAGGTCAGTCTTTTCATGCTAACACCAAAAGATGAAAACACTAGGATTTAATTTTAAAAATGTGAAATGCATCATGAGTGTCTATGGTATTGTATGCTATCTATATGTAAGGATATTTCAAATGTTTAATGCATATTCTCCAACTGATAAAAAGATGATCTGCAAATACTGCAATTTTATTCACTGTTCAACTGTGTTATGCTTACTAAACAAAATATTAAAAAAAAACAAAAAAACTTAGAGGCATTTCTGTAACATCAAAGGTTAAATAATTGGAAGTAGTGACAACATTATTGCAAAAAACAAACAAACAAACCCACAAAAAACACTAACTGTAGCCTAAGAAACTTCCTGCGGCAAAAGAGATGATAAAGGGAAAGAAAACGTTTGAGAGCTCAGACTCTTATCTTTTCAAACTAAATAATTACCTGTATTATCAAAAAGGTTCTAAACATGGAAACAAATGATTTTTTCACACAAAAGTTAACATACTACATAGGTACTACTCTTCTAGTACCTATGTAGTATGTAAAATACTACTGTCAAAGTCGTATAATTGGATGAACAAAACTATATTGGTTAATATTGTTTTACCGTGCGATTGCGATCAGTATGCCACGTTACACCTGGCATGGCATGATCACGTGGTAAAATACGCACGCAAACTCTTGCACTCTAACATTTCGTTATTTATATATTTCATATTTATAATGGTTCCATTCCAATGTGATTTATGAGCAGATAGTATTTACTTTATTATTAGTTTATATGTACACTTTAGTGTTATTTGAGGTTCAGGTTGCAGGAACTGTGTCATGTTTAGTATCATTTGAATCCCCTATTCATCAGCAGTTGTCCGGTTCATTCGCCGAAGAGATCGCACATTGCATACTCTAGTTTTCGATGTTCGTGAATAAATGATCAGAGTGATACCAACTGTAAAATGCTAATAGACTAGTTGAAACTGGAGTCTTGGCGGGAAAGTCAGAGCACAACCCCTGGAGAGATGACCACCACCTTTGGATATTTTGGTTTGAACTGGCCTATGACCTGCAGCACACTGGACCTTCCTGATACCTGGACCAGTAGAAGCAAGCCAAACCATCTGCATTGTTTTCACTGTAACAATGAGTGTATATAATATAGCTCTAGCTGGTATTAGCCCAGTCTTCTCTGACCACAGTTTTCTGGAGTGAAGTACTGTAAGCTGGTACCAGTGGAGCACAACTTAGCAAGCGCATGCGGGCGCGGTATGTATGTATCTTTTGATATCGGCTGTACTGTATTATAATTATGTATTGAACTGCCAAATTTTGCATCTGCTAAAATAAATTACTTTGTGCTTTGGAAACACAACACAATCGCTTAGACAATGCTTATTTTAAAACGGTAGAATTACTTTAATACTACATACGTACAAGTAAATTTTACCATGTACATAGTACATTTTACTATGTAGTATGTACATAGTAAAATAATAGTACTCACTTTGACTTCCTCTGCTACTTGTTCAACACTCCTGCCCCTATTATTCCCAGACACATCTCTAGTTCGAAGCCCACCTTGCTGTGCCACTCCCCACACAGTGTATACGATTGGCAGAGGCGAGTATTGTTCTATTTCTATTGTTAATATATTACAATTTAATAACATAAGCAGTTAGTAGAGTTCTGTGCAGTATTTTCATTCTAAGTATGCAGGTGCCAAAACATAAGCTGCTAATTTACTGTAGGACACACAATCATACACTATTTATGTCAAGTTCACATCTAAAGGCTGTTTACATCAGCTGTATATCATTTATTTATTCTTTGTCCATATGAAAAGACAGATTTATTAGTGAAATAAGTGATTCATGCCCTTGGTAAGAAACACCTAAAAAAAGGTGTATTCCAAATATAACAACGCACTATTAACATACAGTATTTATGAACTAGGTAGACTTCTGAAGCGCAATATAAATTCCTTACTCTAAAGAAGTAGTCAAATCAGATTACTGACTGTCAGTTTCATTGGCTTCTATTGCTACATTCATAACCCTCTGATGCTTCCAATAGTACCAATATGGAGAAAATACTGAAGAAATAGGGTGTATTTAAATGGACTGGTCCCTGGATGAAGGGAGAGGGGATAAAGGGAGAGGGCAAGAAGTGGGAATGGTCAAGAATGTCCCTTTATTTATTTATTTTTAATTAGGACTGTTGCAAGCCATGCTAGTTACACTCCTATTTATAGTACCAACACACAGTATATTGCAATCTGATTTAAAGAAAGATAAAGTATTTTATTATAGATTTATATAGCAGAAACAAGCCTTGCTGCAAAATACAAAGCAACATATCTTTAAAATACTATCTTAAATGTGTTTTATATAGAACAAGTATGCTAAAGTGCACAGCATAGCATGTAATATATGCTTGCTGTGACGTCACTGGTTCTGACACTATATCAATCCACCAATCTGCAAACCATACATGTCTTACATATCTAAATAAAAAAAAAAGTAACAACATCTGCAGAGAATTCTATTATAATCTATTGCCCTAAGGTTTATTACGTATTACTTAGATTGTACAGCTTCAGATATTAACATAAACACTTCCCTTTCCCACAAATGCACCTACCAATAAAATTGAGATATCCTTCACCCCCAAGACCATGCGTTATCAGACGGATCATCTTATGAAGCTGAATTCCACGGTCAATGACAGGAGTCAAGGGAGACTGCACGCTCATGTTTGAGTACATCTCCGCATCCATTAACCAAAATGCCAATGTCTTATCTCCAACTAGTGCCTGTAAAACCAAGTGTTATATTTTCAGCCACGTTATTTATGTAAGTAGCTCTACTTCACAATGCACTATAGTGCTTCTAGGCATACATACTGTACACATACTGTATATAATCAACCAATCAAATTGACAAACACCAAAACGCGTCAGTCTCTGAAATTAACAGCAGATCAGACACCAGGGTACACAAGAATAAACTTGAATAAAAATGTAGCCTCTTTGAAACTATAGCCTTTTGTTACATGTTAACATGATTTAATCAGTAAATTTAAAAATATGCTTTACGTTTCAAATAATCTGTGTTAGTGTATGTTGCTGTTTGAAAGCAGAGATGCTCAGGCTCGGTTTCCCGAGAACCGAATATACCCGAACTTAGCAGATCCAAGTACCAAGCCAAGCCGGCTCAGTACCTTTGCGCTTTTTTCGGATTTGAAAACGAGGCAAAACGTCATTGTTACGTCGTCGGATCTCGGGATTTTTGGATTCCTTTTTAAGATCTAACATAACGGTGGATGGGAGGGAAGGAGGGCGGGCCCAAGGACAATTCCATCTTGCACCATTTTTCTTTTCTGCCACTGCTGTGTGCCAATGTGTCCTAGATGTGCTAGGAACTGCCGTGTGTTTGTGTCATTGCTCTGTCGCTTATCATCCAGTCCCTTGTCCGAAAGCGTATGAAAATAATATTGTGGTCTGTGAGGTGGTCAAAATTGATTGCAAATGACTTGAAATTAGTGTTATTGAGGCTAATATTAATGTAGGAACAAGAAAAAAAGAGCAAAATTGTGTGATTTTACCACATTTTAGGATTTTTTCTAAAATATCCAAAACTAAAAACACACAATGGAGGTTTTGCCAAAACCAAAACACAAAGCTAACCTGAGTTGTACCTAATTCTCTAATTCAGACAGTCTCGTTGCAAACTTTGCAGAATACAAAATCACAATACTACAGATAAAGTTTGATATAAACCTACAATGTTGAAAATGTTTAATTCACCTTTAAATGCATTCATAGCCTAACATATTACATTAGCTCATCTCATTTTTAAATATGCATAAGATGTTTCACTAACAAATAAAAAAAATAGTTGTACATAACTTTCTATTACTAATTGTGCATTCAGTTGGGGTGGGGAGTATGGAGCTTAAATGGCTCATTATGCAGATTTATAATTATCAACATTTTCTTTCTACAATATGCACATTGTCATTGTCTCAAAGCCACAGGCTCCTGTAATTAGCGCAGCACCAAATTATTAGCTGGGAGATACAATAGCAACTATGTACAATATTCATATTTGGACAATAGCCAGTAACTTCCGGACAGGATAAAAATTTAGGAGCTCCATTCAAGGAGTTCAGTACCTGGAGTACAGCCAAGGACAGGTTAAATATGGATAGGATTGGGAACATAAAATGCACAACTACTTTAAATTGCTTATCCCACATGAACAATTAGATCATCAAGGGCATCGGAGGGATGTGTGAGCATGCTTAAAAATATGTTTTCGTTTCACGCACAGATACCAAAGTATCTTGCCTCCGCTTTATACAAAAAACACAGAACATGTTAGAACTGAATCAAATATTTCATTGAAGACTGCTGATACTAAGTCTTTGTGAAAAAGTTTAAATGATGGTAGCTTTAAAAATATTATAATAGAACATTACAACATTCTGTGCATAAATTATTGTGTTTTTATAATCGAGCTAAAACAGGGATGAGGATTTGATCAACTATATCAGAAACCGCATTTCCCTGTGATTTTTAGTGTACAGGACGTAGATCATACGTGCCAACTCTCCCTGAAAGTCAGGGAGACTCCCTGAAATAGGGGTGATCTCCCTCACTCCCTGAAGAGTCTGGCATTCTCCCTGATGCTGAGCCAGTACAAGACGTGGTTGGCTTTACCATCTGTGGCATGATAACACAGTTCAGAAATTGTGTCCTATGTCCATGTATTGATGCCTATGGAGGTGGCCATTTTCATGCAGATCAAGATTTAATCAAAGATTGACAGGTAAGACAACATGACTTGAGTAATGGAGACAGAAATGTAAAAGACAATTCAGTCTCTAGAGATTCATTAGCTGCTTTTCTTTAACGCATTGTTGCCTACTTTCCCGGAATGTCCGGGACACTCACGCATTTCTAGGATACCTTCCGGGCTAGCGGGAGAGCAGGGCAACCTTCCGGTTCACACCCCTGCAATAGAAAAGTAATAGGGGATGGGGCTTAATAACGCAAATATTGTGTCATCTTAGCCCCGCCCCCTGTTGTAATTGGCCAAAATTGTGACAATCGTTTAGGGGCGGTGCCAAAATGATGCAATTCATCAAGCCCCGCCTCCACACGCCCACCTCCCCCGGGATCTCCCTGAAGCCAACGAGGAAAAGTTGGCAAGTATGAAATAGATTTACCGCCACTGAAAATCAAAGTTATAGAAAAAAACAACATTATAGATTCTTAGATGTTAAACTGCTTTTGCTGACTATAATATGTAAATTAGAGTCTGGATTTAATTAAGTATTCAGCAGAAAATTTTGTGAAAGGATTATGGATTCTGAAAAATTTGAAGAAATCTAAAAGAAAAAAAAAGCTTTGTTTTATTACCGGACAAATGTGTTACTATTTTCTATGGTAAATGGGCTAACAGTTGCTAACTTGTGGATGAGATTTAACTAGGGGTTTAACCTGGGAAAACAAGAAGGCAGTTGCAACGCAGATTAATACATGTATAAAGACATTAATAATATACGTAGAATAGCATAATTTATACCAATGAGTTTTACTAAAGAAAGATAAAACAAACATAAAAAAAAGAAATAAAAAAGTAAAAATTTTGTTTTACTTTAGTTTATATGAATGGATAAGCCTTACAACATGGCAGCTATAAGGTACTTTAATTCTCAAACCCTACTAAATTATATATAAACATTACTTGGTCATGGCTTTCCGCATAGGCGATGTACTTTTCATTAAATCTTCTATTAGTGAGTGTATGCACTATATTGCCAATGTCCCAATCTTCGTCCTTCTGCTCTTTTAGAATCTGCATTGAAAACAAAATTAACATAAAAGTCTTTTACATCAAAAAGCATTACTATTTATTAGTGAACAATTTTCTAAAACATACTGATCACTTAAAGCATAACCATTTGATTACCCGTCTTGTTTAAAAGAAGGCAAAGAGCATGTTTTCTCTACCTCAATCCACTTATCGGGCACAGCCATCGCTAGCCGGTAATCAAATCCAACTCCGCCGTGTGATGTAGGACAGCAGAGAGCTGGCATCCCAGAAACATCCTAAATAGAATTAAAAAGGAATTAAATCAATATTTCAATTAGAATACTTAACTCCTGATAAATGAAAACAAGATCAGGCAGGAGAAGTAGAACCTTTGTCCCAAATTTTAAAGCAGCAATCACAGTTTTTTTTTAATTTTTATAACTAGCTAAGGACCTTTTAAGCATGCATCTTATAGTCATTTGTCTTAGCTGTACTTCTGCAACTTATTATTTCCTTCAAAATCTCTCAATAGGTTACAAAATATATCTGCCAGTTATATACACAGGCCCCTAGCTCTCTACACAGCATGTGAAGACAGGAGAGGGGTTCTCTTTACACTGCACACAAGAGACAGAGCTCAGAGGGGAGTTCCATGAGCTTTAACAGCTCTTCCTGCAAGCGAAGCGGGATTTGAAGGCCGAGCTAAAGCAAACAGTATCAGACATGGATAGATGTGGGAGCTTGGACAGGTATAATGAAAAGTCTGGAGGAAAGAGACACTGTGACACTTACCATCAATGCCTCAGTTACAGAGTTACGGGCCTTGATGATGGATGTGCGTGATGTAGAGTAATTTCTAGATTACTGGACTCACAACAATAATCAGAATGCATGCATCCCTAGACTGTGGATTCAGCAAATTTTCTTCCAAGTTTTCTTCACTACTCTGTTGCTTGGCCGCCATCCTGCAGCTTCTCTAACGGAGATCTCTGCCCTCGGTCGAGTCGTGATGAGGGACTATGCTGTATGGTGTTCAATCCTCATTATTTCCACATGAATACAGAAGTGGCTAAAGCTGCATGGCAGCTACAACTAACTGTGTTTCAGATCATACTACAGGTATTTGCCGATTTCCCCAAGACCCTGCAGAAGAGGCGAGTTTGAGAGGTGTGGCAGACACCCGTGCGGTAGCCACGGTTCTGATACAGGGACCCTCTAGGTCACCGGAACATCAACCCATTGAGGTGGATGAGCATCGCTAGTTTCACTAACACTGCATATCACACAACACACATAGCCTTAATAGTCCCTCCAAACATCAAATTGCCTTCACTCATTTGAACACCAGAAAAGCAGATGTTCTGATTTCCAGAAAAGTAACTCAATACATTCCTTTCCCCAATTTTTTTTTGGAATCTAAACTTTCCCAGTATACTTCCTGTCGAATTCTCTCTCCAAACTCTGAATAATGTGGTTGCCATTTTCCTTCACTTGTCTCCTAACATGAGATTACTGTTGTTAGATATTATTATGGCCATTGTCAATCTCCAGAATGGCTTCGGTGTATGACCCTAACGCTGGAATAAAAAAAAAAAAAAAAAGCATTCTTCAAACCCTTTTTCAATTGAAGGGGATAGACATCAATAACATTTTGAATAAAAAGCTTAAATATTCTAGAGATATTTTGGGATCCCATCACCCTTGAGAACTTTCAGGTGACTCTAAAAACCATTTGTCCTGATAAATACCTCCTTAGTGGATGTTTAGCATTATTATCCTCTGTATAGGAATTACTTATTTTTTTTCCTAACATACAATGCATGTTTTACTGCAACTTTTTATTTTACAAAAAGATGTCCGATTGATCAGACAAAAACCAATCTTTCACTTGTTGCAGTTACTTGGAAACTTAGTACTACCTTGGTGAAGGATGTGGTGACCTCCCAGACAGCTTAGGAGGCCTCACATTCAACCTTGACCAATGGTACCTTTTCGTCCTATAAGACGTTCACAAAGATGTAATTAGGGCCCATTTACTAAAACGATGTCCCAGAGGGCCAAGACCATATGTCACACTATTACCCTCCTGAATGATAAATTGAAAGCCCTAACTGATAGTTACAAATTTCTCCATTATAATCCAGCTATGGCATACATCCAAGCCATTTAAAACGTGTTCAAAAAGTCCTCTATGTGACAGGTACGAAGGCCCTAAGCCAGCATAAGCAGCTATATTATCGGCTTCCAAATAAACCTCACACATTATTATCTAAACATTTCAATGCCACCTCCAACCATCAATTGATCCAGTAAATTGACGCTGCCAAGGCTCTGGAGCAATTTCAGAATTTTAACTCATCCCTGTACACCAGTGATAATGCTCCCTTGAGTTTTGTCAGGGTACTAACCTTCATTGGAAGACCAGAGGGAATAGTTGACAAAACTTACTGAAGAATTGGAAATCCACATGGCATCAAGCACATTCAGCCCAAAAAAAAAAAGCTTCTGGCCCAGAAGAATATCCGCAATATTTATTACAAACCTCTGCATTACAGCTTGCTACACAAATGATCCCTCTTTTTAATCAATTCCTACTGGACTAGACAAACATTTAAATAACCAAGAAAAAAAAAGGAAAACAATCTTCCTAGATAACTTTCTCAGATTGATCTAAGGGTAAGACAAGCTAAATACCAGGACTTACACAGTCCCCCACTCAAGCCCTTTTTATTCTCATTCTCAAGAGAAGAAAAAAACAAGTTCAACACCTTTGGTCATCTTTGCCCATAATGTAGAAGTAGGAAAATAAAGTGTCAAGGGGGCGATTCACACTGTACCAATTCAAACCCACCGAGTTTGGGCTGATGACAGTGGTACGGGCAGATGTCTAAAGAGTATGTCCAAACCGTGAAGGTGGACTCTTCCCTTGAGCATAGTCCAAAGGAAGAGTTCAAATTTATGAGTTGGATGAAAGTCATAGCTGCTATTTCACACACATTGCTATTACTAATGGCTAGGCTACTTTTACTGCAGTAAGGAGGACTGGTGCGTCAATAACACTTGTAAAATAAAAACAACTATGGAGTGGAGTGCAATTTTAGAAACTAAAACAACTGCACATCGATTATGCTGGTGGACAATGAACTTACTTAATGAGCGTGCACTTGTGTGAACCTTTCGAAATAATAATTGGGCATAACTTGTAAAAGTATATGTACCGCATAACTCCTGCTATTTGTAAATGACTCCAATGTCTTTAATCTGATCAAGAGTTCTTAAAAATATATAAGCAAATCACTAAATTGAGTGCAATTTTGCAAAAAAACAGATATAATGTGTGCGTTTATATTTCCAGAGTGATGTATGACACTTGTCTTATACTTTTAACATGAACATTAAAAACAACTTACTCAGCTCTGTGTGCTTTATAATAATCCCATAATGTACTCATTACTCATCAATTCTTTGATTGCATCCAGTTTGCAGCTTGGCATATGAATTCAATAGGAAGCATACACTAATAGATAATTTCCCCCAAAAGACTAGTTTTCAGAAAATTAATATTGCCTGCTTGCACAGCAAGAACACTGAAAAGCTTTCCAATTTTTTTTTCTTTTGCAAAAGCCGTAGCAGTAGGAAACAAGGTTATTTCAATGACCATTGATTTCAGACATTACAATGTATCTTACCCAGCATGCTAGAATTAAAATGTTATGGTCACAAGTAAGCAATTCAAACAATGTTTTCAAATCTGTGCTTATTGTCTTTTTCATATCAACCATTTATCAAGGACAATCCCGGACAATACATTTTATAGTTATGTAGTTATCAAAATAAACAGGAAATATCTAATGCACAATCTTAAAAAAAATAGCATACCACATAGCATTATCATGCACACATTCCCCTCGCATAAGAACCAGGTTCATGACCAAAGCTTTGCAGGATCAATTGCGATTTTTAATGTGACAAAAGCAGGTGATTCACAAATGTGAAAGTGTCAAGTGGTATGAAAGATGACTATTATTTGGCCTTCTCCTTTCAATAATTTTACCTGTTTAACTAATTTCATGTTTGTTTGAGCCACATTTAGCCATCATAAGTCAAGATAGCAAGGGGGCACAAGGATATGTTATTTTCAAGTATTATTTTCAGATATTAAATATGTTGCTTTGTATGTCCAAACTTATACACCAAGATAGAGCAACGAATGTAGTTCAAATTAGTGGAATAGTAATCATTAGTGGATCAAAATCTTGTCCTTATACACAGCTAAATAGCCCTGCAATGTCTCTTGAAAGCATGCTAATCTATTGTAAGTTCTTCCCTTTGTATTTGTTGAATGGAGATATTAGGTAATAATGTGGTATCATTTTTTTTTTAATTAGAACCTATTTACCCATTTTCAAGGTCTTACATAGTATTCTTTTCAATTTCAACAATAACAATAGTAACATTTGTATCTCATAATTCCCAAACCTAGTTCCAGACTCCTTATATGAAATTTATACAAGAGGGATAACCCTATTGCAATGCAACAGCTCGGGGGAGCCATGGAGGGTGCAGAAGCAATCTGGTAGGTTTCTTCATATATATGTTTACAGAGAGAAAGTTTTACGATGTGTTTGGCTTATACATTCCCTTGTACAATGTAGAAATAATGGGCAACTAAATACCAACATTTAATTTTTCTAATGTGGCTGTAAAATACATTGCTCAATGTTACCCCTGGATTCAACTGCAACTCTGTTAAAAAATTGAAGTATTGACTCCACACTTCTCTACAGATGAATTAACCAATCCGCACAGAGCATTTCTGTATCAATGTATGAATCAACCAATCCGCACAGTGCACTTCTGTATCAATGTATGAATCAACCAATCCGCACAGTGCATTTCTGTATCAATGTATGAATCAACCAATCCGCACAGTGCATTTCTGTATCAATGTATGAATCAACCAATCCGCACAGTGCATTTCTGTATCAATGTTTGAATCAACCAATCTGCACAGTGCATTTCTGTATAAATAAAAAAATGTAACATACACTGGTGCTCTCTTTTTCTTCACTCAAATGGATATTTCTTTAAACTTCCTCTTATTAGGAAATGAGGTCTTTATATTCTTATACATTCCCCCTCTTCTAAGGGACTCATAAAACATGTAGGAAAACAACAAAAACCACATAGTGTAGATGGTATAAGCTGTACACAATATACACCTTCACCAATATAATAACAGGCAGTGATATTAAAATCTATGAATCGACTCCAGCAGCGCAAGATATCTTCAGGAAAAAAACCCTTAAGGGTATCAGCTTACAAGATGGAGATAGATCATGCGCATCACACTGATAGCTCTAATCCACTGAATCGCTTACCAGACATCGCTGCCGTCCTGTATACTCTTTCGCGGCACATGTAATAAAGGATACACCAAGAGAAACCTCGTGTAATACCGTTTTAAAAATTTATTGCAACAACACTAAAAATGACCATTTCCACACAGAAATGGTATAAAAGTAAAACTCGTACCAGAGTCAAATTGACAAATTCACATAGCAGGTTCTTTATAATGATGATACATCAATAATCCACATCTTATGTCACCTGTGTAAAATGCTCCGGTCTTTCGCTCATCACACCAACGCGTTTCAACACATAAACGTGGGTCTTTATCAAGTGCATTTCTGTATCACTGTATGAATCAACCAATCCGCACAGTGCATTTCTGTATCAATGTATGAATCAACCAATCTGCACAGTGCATTTCTGTATCAATGTATGAATCAACCAATCCGCACAGTGCATTTCTGTATCAATGTATGAATCAACCAATTCGCAGAGTACATTTCTGTATCAATGTATGAATCAACCAATCCGCACAGTGCATTTCTGTATCAATGTATGAATCAACCAATCCGCACAGTGCATTTCTGTATCAATGTATGAATCAACCAATTCGCAGAGTGCATTTCTGTATCAATATATGAATCAACCAGTCTGCACAGTGCATTTCTGAACCTAAACACTACCTGCTTACCTACTGAAGTACCTCACACCTAGCATGGTAAACGCATTCAGAGGAATGGTTGGTGAACATATTTAGTTATGATTAAGCACTATGTTTGCTTCCTGCATATTATTCAGCACAGTAACACAACCTGTGCTATATGTAAAATAGTGGCTTTACTTGTTCCTTAATCACAGAAATATTTGACGTTTGAGTACCTTTCCTGTATTATTAATACACAAAATGCTGTTTAATGCAGGAACTAACTCTGCTGCAATATAGTATTACACCAAGCACCACCAATGAACGGGAATGCATAGGATGCTTAGAAGATTCATTTGTGAAACTAAAGATTGAAATTTAGCAAATTAGATCTACAAAAGGTACTACACATAAGCCAATCCCGACAGGCCTCAATGTAAAAACCTTGCAGTTACCATGGGAAAAACATGACCTATCAACACTACATCATTTTTTTCCTACCTTCAAAATTGGCAAACAATATTTCTGCATATCCCAAACTTTCCCATGATACCAACCTCTACAGTGCCACTTCTATTTCCCCCTGACTCTGCATAGTTTAGTTTATGCTTTGGACCCTTCGAGATTGGTAGATAGCATCTCCCAATATTCCAGAGTCCTGGAGAGGACTGCAAATACAAAAGGCGCTGTGCATAAAAGTCTCCATGTTCCTTTAAGAGTGGCATACAATGTGGTTGTATATATATTATATATATACACATACATACACACTGAAGGATTTGCGACTAAATACAGCAGACCGTGTAGAAAAGACGCTGCTGAAATTTCTGACCTGAGTTGAAAGGGAGTATGGAGCCAATGAAACCAATAGGGTCCATCCCCATATGTAAATGCTTTTGAGTTAAAAAGAGCCAATAAAAGTATACGTTTTGAAGCCAGTGGTTAAGGGGCCTAAAAGAAGTTTTCAGCTATTGGACAACCAGTCCATAAACTAACATGTCACCCCACACCTAGCAAAAGGTCTCCCCTGAAAATTCTCCCACTGCCTGAAGTACTGATCCGACTGTTGCGGAAATGTGTCAATAGTTGTACACTGGTTAAGTCCTCCATCAACGGGTAACGTGCCCTGCTCTGGTGTATCCATCAATCCAGCCACACACAAGTCTGCAAGTCTGTCAGTTAGACGCTGCCTGGGAGGTAAGATTAAATACTGATTGTCCAAGTGGTTAACCCTTTAAATCACAAGTGTAACTGAAGGGAATTGAAAGGATTAATATATTCCTATATTAAGAACCATTGTTAAATATTAATTTAAAAAGGCAGGCACAGACGCTGCCACCATAAGGAAAAGTAACACATTAGTACTTTCAGATAATGGCATTGATTTTAGTTGGGGCACAAATGTGATTAATCTCCCCCCCCCCAAAATAAAACAATTTAGAGCAAAGTAACATATTGTTATCCGGTTGTCTCTCTCTGAGGTAGACAATTTGTCATTGTATCCCTGTATTAGCTTTCTTCTCTCCAGTACTTTACACCTGCATTATTGGAGGCTTTGCTGATTTAATTAAAATTCAATTAGCAGTATATTGCACCTACTATACCAGGCATAATACATCAAGGCCTCAAATGTCACGTTGGGACTACACGATTTAATTATATGTTAGGTTTCGATTTCCTCAAACAAATTTGACATTTTTACATTGCCTCTCTGCCAGTCTTGTGTGACATTAAACGTTTTCTTTTATAGCAAAATCTAACCATTGTCCTGCATTGAAATGAGTGGCTGCTGGCTTCTGTACAGTATTACTTAAGCATGCACACACTCATTATTTGGCAGAAAGTCAATATTTTCCCTCTCACTGATTCTCACATTTCCTAATAAATAAAAACGGCAATGTTAAATACCTCAGCTACTGTAATGCAGTCTGGATACAAAGAATGAACCATATGATTTGCCAGCATGAGGTACACAAGCGAGTCTTCATCCACATGTAAACCAAAATATTCGTTATAATCACCAGTGAATCCACATCCTAGAATACAAATGAGTACTTGGAGATCTTAATATTTTTGACAGAGGACATTTATATGAATTATAACTTTACTTCTACAGGTAGTCTAAATATAAAAAGCATTTTTGAACATTTGTGAATTTAAACAGTAATCAACCAAGTTTACAAACATTACAGAGCACTTGCTGGGACATTCTAATGCAGGAGTGCATCAATGTGAGCATTCTAACTTAGAAGAGTGTCACTGGTGTAAGAGTGTGTCTCTAGGAATGAGTCAATTATAATGGTGAAATGATTCACCATAAACATTTTAAAAGTAGAAATCCACCACTATAGACATTGTTATGTAGACATGACTCACCAAAGACATTCTAATATTGGTACAAAAAATCATAAGAGACGTTTTAAGGTAGGCACGCGTTAACATAGATATTGTGATGGAGGAATGAGTACAATGGACATTTTAATGTAATAATTAGTCTAGGACAATGTAATTAATGCTGGAATTAGGCACTATGGATATTTTATTGTAGAAATGATCCATCACGCATATTCAAAATAATAGGTTCTTAAAAAAAAAAAAAAAATCCATGCTAAGAAAATAAAGCTACAAATGAACTATATTGCAAAGAACAAGTGCAGGGCTAATAAAGTAAAATACTCTGCTTTATTGAAATTGCCAACAGTCTGATATACACTAAATGGCAATGGAATCACATGTTATACGCTATAAGAGTTGTATGGCAAGATACTCACCAATCCCGTGGTGGTGGTAAAGCATAGATGTAATGCCATCAAAGCGGAAACCATCAAAGCCATATTCTTCAATCCACCACCGCAAATTTGATAGAAGGAATCTTAAAACTTCCCAGCTGCAGAAAAGCAACAGTGGTGTCAGTGGTTAATTAAGTAGAAGCCCCCACAGTTGGCAAGTAGGGTCTTTGTGTAGTAAAACGAGTATAAAGGAATGCCGACCGTTACGCAATGGAGCAAAACTGACAATTTGGGTGGCTTGTATGATTTTGGAGATACCCCTAATCATGGTAACAAGATTCTGGGATTTATTTTAGTGGCTCTTTAAGCAAACAAAACCATATAGTAGAATGTCATGTTATTAAGTATTAACAAACAAAAGACTGCCCTGATATACCCCTTAGATCATCTCTCTTAGGCTAGATACACATTGGAGGTTTTTTAGACAACCGGTCCAAAGTGCTGACTGTCGTTTCATTCGGTTGGTCGTACTGTTTAATAATCTCATTCCAATCACCCGACGATCATGTAGTGTGTACGCACTCACGATCTCCATAACGTTTACAGAGTCATGATCTTTACAGCCAATACCGGCAATGAACATGTCCTGGTGACTTGAATGTAGAGAGTGCTGTAGATGGAATAATTTGTTTGTTTGTTCTGAGACTGAATATTTTGTTTCGGAGTCACAGAAGCTAACGAAATTCGTTCTGATATGTGGATAGCTATAACAAAGCTGTTAGTCAGTGTGACAGGAATGAATGACTATTGTGCTGTCATTCTCTAAACGACTATAGGACCAGATCTGAAGGTAAATCGTGTGTATGCATGAATTGCCCAACCGGTTGGACTTTCAGTCCTAGGTACAATCCTTGTAGATAACAGATAGGTTTGAAAATTCTCCCAAGTGTATACCAAGCATTAGACTGGGTACACTATACAAATTTCTTCTGATGCAATATCCATAACGATTTTACAATTAAAAAAAAAAAAGTCCCGATCAGCCTGACGATTCATATGTACACTCTAAACCCATTTTACACGATTTACCTTCAGATCTGTGCTCTTCATATGTCATAACCATCGGCTGAAAAGAATGTGACTCTACACACTCCATAGAGATCTATGCACACTGCTAGTCATGAGTTCATGCACACATTGAATGATGGAATGATCTTGTTCCAATTCTGCAGAGATTTTTAGTTTGGTTTAAAAATCAAATGATAATCGTTCATCAGTGCAGCCTACACACTAATGCGATATCTGGCTGACCGGTTGTTTATCTTTTACTTGGCCTGATAATCGTCTGAAAACACTGTAGTATGTACCAAGCTTTACATATACATGTTTCTCTGTGTTACTGATAAGATTGGCTGGACAAGAACAGTGTTGTGAAGTTAATCATTACATTCTCTTAACTAAGGGTTGAACAATGCTGTCCAAGTATTTTGAAATCCCCAATTAAATCAAAATGATTTAAAATGACTGCTACAAAAAGCAATATGTAAAAAAAAAAAAAGACAAAAAATGACACAAAAAATCCTTGTTAACAGCATAATCTTAAAAGATAACACAACAAAAAATACAGCTTAGTTTTGGGTGGGGTTAAATGAGAGAGAGACCTTAACATCACCAGTAATACAAAGTTTCCACTCACTATATGAAAAAGAGAACAGCGTTAACTGGCTATACCACTCTCCTTTTAAGCCAACAATCAGCTTCACCTACATGGCTGCTATTTGTTGACCACAATTGTTTAAACACATATACCTCATATACAATATTTCACACTCCCTCCCGCTCCCTGCGCTCAGCCAATGACCTCTCCTCCACTCCAATCACCTTATCCCATTCTCGAATCCAAGATTTCTCCCAAGCTGCCCCCCTCCACTGGAACAACCTCCCATGCTCCATCCGACTGCCCCCTAATGTGTGCTCCTTTAAACGGGCACTTAAAACTCACCTCTTCCTCAAAGCCTACCAACCATCCACCTAATCCTCTCTCCATGCTAGTCTCATTACGTCTCTCTTCCCGACCCCATACTTGCTCCTCCTGCGCTTGATCCCTACTGAATCCTGCTGTCTGCTCGCCCTCCCTTTAGGATGTAAGCTCTTATGAGCAGGGCCCTCTTCCCGCCTGTTTCTATACCATTTCTTCTACTCCAACTTCACTATAATTGCTATGCAAAAATTCAAACAATTAGCATTTAACAAATTTAATGGGTTAACATTCGTATTGAGAAGATTTGCTCCTTTTTATATTTCTAGCTGTTTATCAATATTGTTGTTTTTAGCTTATCCCCATGTTTTTATCCTTGTTCTCCCATTAAATTTGTTAGCATAAATGGTGTAAAAACAAAATATGTGGCTAACAAGCACTTCCATATCAATCCATTAACATTTTAATAAATTAATTTATTTATTTAGTGGATATTTAGGCAATTGAGCGCAGTACATTGGTTTGAATTTTTGCAAGATATACAGGAAGAGATTCCTGAGTAGTGCAGCTCTTGCCCAATTGGAGTTGAGTGCAGATCCTTCTTTTTTACTATAATTGCTATGCCTGGAGCTTCTGGAGTCTTGGCATTTACTTGTTTATTGTTCTGTAGTGTTTTACCCTGTTTGTATTGTCACGGAAACCTTATAAATAAATGATGATGATGACAACAACAACAATAGACTCAATGGATTTCATGTCTCACGGTAGAAGAAGAAAAAGCTCTTTGCGTCATCTTGAAAAGTGTCAAACTAAATCAGCATTGTTCTGAAGATGCTGCTTATTTTGATGTATTTAAAAAATACTCTACCTTAACCGTTTATTTTATTTTTTCCCCCCACTTTCTTTTAACTGAAAGTCTTTGCCTTCCCTCTAGCATCTAACTTCACTTCCCCACTTTGCTCCTATTATCAACGGGAGCTAAATTAATGTTCATTCTGGTATTTCCAACCTTGACAGATTCTCTAAAGTCTTCGTTTTCATTTCCCAAATGTCAATGTATTTTGAGAAGTGTATTGTCAAAGGTTTGGGCACACTGTTGCTTGAAAGATACTTCTTAGGAAACAATTACTTTTTTATTTAAAGTGTTCAACCAATGAACACTGAGCACCATATTGCCATGGGCTTAAAGCTAGATAATCATTTAAAGTGGCTAAGTTAAAAGGTAAATCTTAAACAGACTGCGCTCTGCAAAAAGAGGAAGGAATGTTTTATACAGGGATAATCTGGTTGCAAAATCTGTTCCCCACCACCGATTAGGTTCTCTTTCCTAGAATATTAATTAATAAAATGCTAACACACAAGGTGACTTTGAAAATAACAGAACTGCTTCATGCCAAAACGTGACAACTATATGGCTTATATTCATAGTGGGCAATATATAATTACTGCCCCGCACATTCTGTGGTGTTTAAATGCAGATATATTGAATGTGTCATTGTGAAACATTTAATATATATGGATTTTGAAGGTCTTACAATAGAGTTAAAACATGCATATTATGGGTTCATTCATTGACTTACATAAAAATAGCTATATGTTGAAAGACAACCTATATAAAAGCTTTTTCAAGTATCTTCAACAATATGACCATAACAGGGTTTTGATAAACATGGCAGAGTGACAATTAATAGAGAACAAAGCCAGCTCTTTACAGATTTCCCATTATACGTTTACATCAAGTGTGAGTCAGCTTCTTCTCTAGCTTCCCGATTCTGTGCAGATTTGTGTTCAGAAACAGGTAAAAGTCACTAAAAGTTTTTTCTACATTGTTACATGGCTCAAAGAGTAGAAAAAGTATCTCTGTAACTATTAGTTATTAATAGTCATCTCAGAAAGTATAGCACATCCACAACTAAGGCTGGGTACACACTATAGAGAATTTCTTCCGATGCGATCTGGTTAACGATTTTACCAACCACTGAAAGTCCCAATAAGCATGCCGAGTCATTGGTACACACTATACACGTTTTACATGATTTACCTTCAGAGATTTGTGCTCTTCATCTGTTCTAACCGTCGTCTGAAAAGATTGTGACTTCTGTAAAGTACAGTACAGCACAGCCAATACCAAAAGATAAGTACATACCAATGCAATCGCTTGCGCACGCTGCGCACCCACGGGACCCGATGGACAATATTCTGTATAGAATATTGTGTCAGAGTTGACTGAGGCCCCAGTGAGATGCAGCTAATATATATACAGTCAGTGTTTCATTGTGAACAATAGAGATGACGTAGATGGTTTCTATAGGTCCAGACGTTGGGTGGGTTGGTGGTTGCCGGGTCGACAGTGGGGAGTTTTTAACACCTTAAGTAGGTTGATGTGGCGGTGATGGAGAAAAATGATAAGATGGTGACGTGGACAAAACCACGTTAAAAAAGGGCGCTTGCGTCGGGAAGTAACGCTCTTCCCCTGAGGAGGCCTGGGCTAGGCCCAAATGCATGACAAGAACCTTTTTAACACCCTAAGTAGCTTGATTTGACTAGAATGCATGAGTATCATGCACGGGTTAACGTGTGTGTGTGTGTGTGTGTATATATATATATATATATATATATATATATATATATATATATATATAGTGATTATATGTATGATACTGGCTATGAAAAGGAGCAGACCCCCTGGAGAGAGGACCCCCATCTTTGGATTCCTTAGATTGAATCAACCTATTACCTGTCTGGCCTGGACCCACCCAACATCTGGACCTATAGAAACCATCTACGTCATCTCTATTGTTCACAATGAAACACTGACTGTATATATATTAGCTGCATCTCACTGGGGCCTCAGTCAACTCTGACACAATATTCTATACAGAATATTGTCCATCGGGTCCCGTGGGTGCACAGCGTGCGCAAGCGATTGCATTGGTATGTACTTATCTTTTGGTATTGGCTGTGCTGTACTGTACTTTATCATAATATAATAATGTATTGAAATTGTTGACTATTTACATCTGTTTAAAATAAATCACTTTGTTCTTTGGACACACATACAATTGATTGGGCAATGCTTATTTTAAAACGATAGAATTACTTTAATAATTTGGGGGCTCGTGAGTTAGGAGTTACGTTACCGGCAGGTATGCAACGCTTACGATATTCGGTTCCTCAACAATGGGTGGATTGAAGGACGCGTCGCATAAAGCAGGAAAGAATGTAATGTGTTCAAGACCTGTGGTTCACTGTGTGTTGCGAAACCGAATGTCCGTTGTTGCATAGACTGAAGGAACGCTAATTAGAATCTAGGGACAAGAAAGAAAAATGTTTCTTTTTATTGTCATTTTACGTTTTGAAGTGTATTGCATTGCTGAGCGTATGTGTACTTACTGCTGTGCGTACGCAAACTTCCGATAGATTTGCCACGTGGTTGAACAATCGTTTTGATAGTTATTATATGCATAGTATAATTACTTGTGAAAGCCTCTGAGACATTATTACGGTTGTTGGGAACTTTCAATTTTCTGCGCAGAAAAGGTGTATATTGTGCGATTTTGTAACGTAGATACACTGTTTATTGTTGAGGTGCTCAGTTGCTGTCTGACGAGGCGGATTGCCCAACTGAAGGATGGTATACAAGGCAGGTATACCGAATGCGAAAACGAAGTTTTCGCAAAAGCGCTACCAATAGATCGCAAGGTTTGCTAATAATTAGTATTGGTAGGCAGTGCGATCCAATCGCACCGTTAGTGCGAATTGGTGAAGCAGCTAGGAGGAATTATACTGGAAAGGTAGGTTGATTGTATCAACTTGCGCTCCCAGCGATAATAAACTCAGCAGATTTTTGTGGTTGAGCCAGGGTATCGAGGAGCGGATAGCCCTTGGGGCCCACAGTGATATTTCTGTATTAGGGATCCTCGCCTGGTGCGAGCAAAGCGAGTGAACGCGGCTAAAGGAAATACGTTCACCGAGCATTATAGATCTCTAGCGGTGAGTATAGCAACAGAGTTGAAATTATTTGGTGGAAAGAACAGAGCATTGCGGTGTGTCTGTATTTCACATTTGGCCGGAAGGAACAGAGCATTGCGGTGTGTCTGTGTTCCGGGTAGAAAGTATATTGTTCAACATGGGTGCTAGGCATACGCTAGAGATTGCCAATTTACTGCCTAAGGAAGGTCTTATTGAGTCAGCGAGATTTCTCATGTGTGCAAAATATGGTGCATACGCAACTGTGTATTGTGACACGTAGGTCGAAATGACCAAAGATTGTGATAGGCCTTTCCCAACAACAGGGAGTTTAATGCAGAGGTACTGATTAAGTCAACGAAAGTGAGAAATGCACATAATCATTGTTTAAAATCGTGGCAAATGGAAGGTAGCACGTGGCAGAGCAGCGAACGCACAGCGGAAGTGAGTGTAAGGAAAAACATGTGTTCAGCGGAAGTAAGCGTACCGGAAACAAGCATTCCGGAAGTGTGCGTTGCAAAGCGTGGCGAACTGAGCGCAAACACGCCCCCGATAAATTCGGTCGGGGCGGGAAGTACAGCCAATACCAAAAATGTGAAAACTGTAACTAGTAAGTTGTATGTTGTTTTAAGTAACGTTAAAAGTAATGTTTCAGGACAAAGAAGAGGAACGGTCCCACCAGCAGGGGCAGCTGCTGAAAGTGGTGAGAATAATGAAAAGGTTAACACAGGGGGAGACATCCATTGTACTGCAGCAGCAATTTCAGCAACTAGTTTTAGTGATTTGGTAGACTTACATCCTGTCTGCACAGCAGCAGTTCCCAATCGGAAAGCAGACAGGAATAGTGATGTTCCCTTAAAACATGTAGCAAAGCATGATCCATGCACTAGGTCTGAAACATTTTCAATTTTGTCTGATTTCCCTGATCCTAGGAAAGATTTGACCAAATGTCAGCAGTTTATTAGATATTATGGTAATGTGTATGAGCCAACTAATAACGATTGGCGAGTATTATTGAAGACCTGTCTTCCTCTCAATACTGATATACAAAAGTTCATTAATGATTGTAGGTTGGAGGAGGATGAATCCTTAACCGAGGATAATAATCAGGACAATATTAGACAAATAATCACACGGTTGGCCACATATTTCCCAGTGATAGTGGACTGGAGTAAAATTTTTAGTATCCAGCAAAAAGATAGTGAAAATGCAACAGTCTACTTTTGCAGGGCTCTGATGGAGATGGTCAAATATACTGGGGTACCAGACATAAAAGGTAATCCATATTACAGAGAGGTTGCTGTTAAAGTTCTAATGGATGGCCTCAGGGAAAACTTGAAAAGAAGGGTGCAAACTTCATTACCATACTGGAAAGGAACCACTGTAAGTGCTCTCAGGGAGTCAGCTATAGAACATGATAAAAGTATAAATAAACAGAAAGAGACACTAAGTGATAGGGTAATGATAGTAAGTATCCCAGCACTAGAGGGACTGCACACACGACCACCAGCATACAACCCACATAATAAGAAACATAGAAAAATCTGGTGTTTTAAGTGTAACGAAGGCCATTTCGCAAGAGATTGTAAAAAAGAAGAGAAACAACATGAGTTGAGAAAGTGTTTTAGATGCACTAAAATGGGACACCAAGCACAGGACTGTACAATGACAAGAGCGGAAGCAAAGAGACTTGGCCCATCTAAGGGGGAATCACATAGACACCCACAGAGACGGCGCACACAAGTCTCGGAGACTTCTCAACAGTTTCCTGTGCACCTCATAGCAGCCAATGCCTTGGGGGAGAACCATAGTCAACCCTGGAGGTTAGGTCAGACCTGTAGTCCTACAACCAGGTGGGGTTTAAACTGTGGTAAGTACTAGTGTGCAGGGAACGGATTTTAAAAGGTAATCTTTGTTGATTTTGTTTGTTCATTTATGTTGTGAAATGTTTGTTTTCCTAAATTGCTAGCCGACGGCAAAGAATAGAAATGTTTGTTGTGTTTGCTGTTTTAAGATAACTATCTTGTTTTTCTTCTCACAGGTAAAGGGGACACAAAATGAGTATAGACTTAGTGATCAAAAGGGGAGATAGAGAAATAGAAGAATCACTCTTGAAAGACAAATTAACAATAGACAATTGGAACACTTTTGTTTTAGGCTGCAGTGACTCATGATAATTTGTTTGGCTGAGAATCATTATCCAACAATGAAGTATGTACACACTTTGCTCCAAAATATCGTTTTATGTATTTCAGAGAAAATATGAGTCACTAAGAGTACATTTTTACATTTCTCTATTATAAGTTAGGAAAGTCCGTTGAAAAGGTATGTAGTCAATGTTATACCGAGTTCTTACTGAACAAATGACGGACTGGATGGCACTGTTAAGACCCCCTAGTCAAGTATGGGGAGGGGTCATAGTTAGCAAATAGCTAAGGGGAACAGTGGAATGAATACAGCCATTTCCCCATAGAGTCAGAGTCCAATCCAGCTGTCATTTTGTTGTAAAAAAAATCTCCCTTTCTACATGTATGTTTGTATTCAAACCTTTGTATTCCCATCATTCATTGCTTTCCTATTTCCCATTCTTTACACAAATGCTAGTCTCTCTCTCTCTACCCTCTCTCTCCTCTGGTAGAGATAAAATCAGACACAGTCTCAACAATGGGGCTAAAACATATTTTATGTTTTTACATAAGACAAATTCAGAGATACACACACTAGATTGACATGAGTTACAGAAACAGTCAGGGGTTTTGTTTTCATGTGTATAGAAACTGCTGATTTTAAGCAGAAAGGTTCTGTTGCGGAAATACGATTCATGTTTTATAGATTGCATATCTGTTTTGTTTTATGATTCGTGCCTTCTGTACAAAAATGTGCCTTTATATGGAGGCACAAAGGGTGGATAGGAGATTGCTGGAGGTTAGGCATACAGATATGCATCTCTGTATAGAACATTGGAGTAGGATTTTTACTACAAGATACGACATAATGTGAAACCCTAGAAAATGTAGAATTTTCGTGTTTTATATTTTTTTCACCGCTAGACAGGCATGTACTGGATACTGTTATATTTGAAGGAAGTGTTATAGAAAGAGATCCCTTTGCTTTTCCCACTTAGTCAAGTAGCTGAATTTGAGGTACTGAGAATGACATGTGAGTTGCCAGAGGGAAAATCGATTGATATACATTGGTCTTTAGCATTTTTCTAGTCTAGAGGGCGATGTTGAGGTGACTGAGAAATCGTTTTATAGCAATACCAGCACATAGGACACTACATAGAGGACTTTAGACAGTGACACAGTTACCAACTGAAGTAGCTGCTAGTAAGGTCCACACTTACACGCACAACCATACATGGCTGTCACACCAGGGAGAACATAGCTGTCAAATAGATAGCAGGGTTTTATGTGACAGTTAACAAATCTATGTTTTGTTTTGTTTTTCGTTGTATTGTTTTAGTTTTAAAATGTGAACACACACACATGCACGCATACACATATTGGTTAATATAGGAAGATTTGTGTTACCTGAGGGATAAACTGTCTGGAAGGTGAAGAGATGTGGTGAGGAGTCTGGTGGACTCTGGAGAGATGGACAAGGTAGACTAATAGAGCCATCCCATATCCCTCCTGCTGATGGGTTTTCCTCCAGGTTAAACAAATACACGTCATCCAATTACCACCATGCAGGATCCTCAAGTATACACAGGTGTACCAATGAAATATGTCTGGGTAGAGGTATATTGAAAATGTGTCTAATGTATTACTGTATCATACTCAAAGCTTTTGTTATTCAATGTGATAGTCCTAGAGTTATAATAGATGATAGGGGTATTCATGTTATTGATAATAGATGTATAATGTATGAGTAGTGGTAACAAATCACATACTTTCAGTTAGCCATAAACCAGTGTGAACATAAAGTAGTGGTACTCGGTAGAATGAATTGAATAGAATAAGAGTTGGAACTTGATTGAAGTGCCACTAGTCCTTTCCCGCTACCAAAAGATCACCCCTGGGCAGACTCCTAACCTGTCAGTTTTTGAAATGTTTTTGACCCCTCGTGAGATGAGATTGTAACTGGGAGGCTAGGTTAGACCTTGAGAGAAGGTAAATAGTGAGACAGTAACCAAGAACGTCCAAAACACTGTTTCCTGAAAGGTCACACTAACTGTCAGGATGTTGGATCAGGAGTGTAAGTTGTGGAGCAGTAATCTCTTAAGCTTAGGTTATTTGCCAGACAGGTACCAGGTGTAGACTACCAGCCTCACGGCTTCAAGGGTAGCAGAGACACACTGGTGCCCATACCACCCACTGCAGAGGGGCCAACACTCAGAGAAGGGTCCAAGGGCACTCAAGAGTCTGTACTGGAAGGCCTCGAATGCAGTTAGTAGCACCTGAGCCAAAGGCTAAGACTGTTGTCCAGCATGAAGTTGTAGTTTTTCCTCTTTTGTGTTCTCTCATTTCACTCTCTTCTCAGGACAGTTAATTCTTTTGATTATTGGCAGGTGACAGAGACTGGTTCAGGTAATGATAAGGAGGTATTGGGGAGGAAGAAATTAGTAGCATAATCAGTCCGGCCAATTACTCTATTCAATTCAGGGGTAAAGGAAAATTTGGAAACCTTGGAGCTTGGAGAAAGTGCGAGGGGCTATTGTCTGAGTAGCATTACGTCCGTAAGTACGGCGACCCCATAGTTGAAAAGAGACACACCCAGCGATGCCAGTCCAGTAATATTCGGACTTGAGCAGGCATCATTGAGAATGATTATCATTCTTGGGAGGGTAAGGTTTTAGACCAAACAAAGTGCTAGGCGTGCTCACACGTGCCTCAGTGATTATATCAAGTAGGATTAGTTCTCTTTCCACTAAATATTCTTGAGGTACCCGAACTATAGGCAGGAGGTCACTAAGGGAAAAAGTAGGACACCTAGGTCCCTTAGTCTGAAGTCTCCCAATGCTTTGCAAGCCGATCACTGTTAAATCTGAGTATTGAGGGACTGGGAAGAACGAACAGACAATAGCCCGCCCACAAGTGTTGATGAAAAGAACTGGTGACATTAGATGTGTGTATATTAACGCAAGCTGAAGGAGATTGCATATGACATTATTGATAGACATAGGATGATGCTATTGATGAACATGAAGTGTTTAAATGTATACTGAGCTTAAAGACATGCGTTGGACAGAAGAACCTGTTAAACTTGAAGAACTGTAGTAGAGAATTCTGTATAGCTGATACACGTTCTACTGTACCATGTACCATTCCAAATAATGTATTAAGTGTTTTATTGCACCCTTGAAGGGCATACAAAAAGTTATCTCCAAGCTCCAGAAGTGTACGGTTTATAGTAGAAGAAGAAATCGTTTAGAGGATTAAGACTTTCTCTTATGATGACTTGTTTAGATCTACGAACAGCGTGGACATACACCAAGGGTGATTTGTATTACATAACAATGAAACGTGGTACTGAGATCCTGCTCATAACATCTTTAAGGTGATAGTTTATTGTACTAACAAAGGGTGGACTGTTGAAGTCGTATAATTGGATGAACGAAAGTATATTGGTTTAATATAGGTTTGCCGTGCGTATTGCGAAACGTACGCCACGATTTACGTGGCGTGACGCGATCGCACGGTAAAATACGCACGCACACACTCGCATTACAACAGTTAGTTATTTATATAATTTCATACTGGTTCTGTTACACTCTAATTCAGGAGCAGATAGTATTCGGTTTATTATTAGTCATATATATATATATATATATATATATATATATATATATATATATAGTGATTATATGTACATTGTAGTATTATTAAAGGTTTAGGTAATAGGAAAGGTGTCATGATATCATATTGAAGCCCTAATCATCAGCAGCTGTACAGTGCGGTCGGCGAAGAGATCGCACGTTGCATACTTTAGTTATTGATATCAGAGAGTAAACCTTTGTATGATACTGGCTATGAAAAGGAGCAGACCCCCTGGAGAGAAGACCCCCATCTTTGGATTCCTTAGATTGAATCAACCTATTACCTGTCTGGCCTGGACCCACCCAACATCTGGACCTATAGAAACCATCTACGTCATCTCTATTGTTCACAATGAAACACTGACTGTATATATATTAGCTGCATCTCACTGGGGCCTCAGTCAACTCTGACACAATATTCTATACAGAATATTGTCCATCGGGTCCCGTGGGTGCGCAGCGTGCGCAAGCGATTGCATTGGTATGTACTTATCTTTTGGTATTGGCTGTGCTGTACTGTACTTTATCATAATATAATAATGTATTGAAATTGTTGACTATTTACATCTGTTTAAAATAAATCACTTTGTGCTTTGGACACACATACAATTGATTGGGCAATGCTTATTTTAAAACGATAGAATTACTTTAATAAAATAAATGTAAAAATAAGATAATTATAATGACTATAAAGTGAAAATAAGAATAAGTAGATAAGCATAAAAATAAAAATAAATTAAGTCAATAAAAAGGTGGTGATCTTGCCTGTATTGTAATAAACCAAAAGGGACAGCTAGGGATATATGGAAAATGACAATAAGAATAACAATAAAAATAAACAAAGATAATAATAAAAATATCTATAACCAAGAATAGTGGTACACATGGAAATAGTAATCACTGTCATAAGGCAATAATATAGTAATACTAATAGATCCCATCATTCCTTAATATCTTACGTATAGTGTCAATGCCGAAATTGTGCGGTATGTTAGTATATAGGGCCTGGACATCTAACGTAAGAAAACAATAGTCCTCTTGCCATATAATGTCTTTGACTAGATGGAGAAGATGTGTAGAATTACGTATAAATGAATTTAAAGACTGAACCAGTGGCTGTAAAAAATAATCTATATAAGTAGATAGATTTGTAGTGAGACACCCTATACCCGAGATAATAGATCTCCCGGGAGGTGATATCAGTAACTTGTGAATTTTTGGTAGGTGGTAACAAATGGGCACAATAGGAAATGGAATAAACAAGAATTTCTGTATCTCCTTCGTAATAATATTCTGTTCAAGCATCTAAAAGAGTCTTCCATATAGTCTGATATTCAAAAGTGGGGTCATGTGTCAAAGTGGTGTAGAATTCTTTATCTAAAAATTGACGAGGAGCCTCCTGTCTATAGTCACTGATATTTTGGACCACCACACCCCCTCCTTTGTCCGCTGACTTAATAATGATGGAACTATCTTCCATCAGATCTTTTAAGGCTTTCTTTTCTCCTTTTGATAAATTAGAGTTTCTTTTTCTGGGGGATGAACACAATTTTTTAAAACTGTTCTATGTAAGTTTATAGAAACAATCTATACTAGGTCCTCTGACTTGTGTTGGATAAAATTCAGATTTGTTTCTGAATCTATTAAAAACAGTCTCCTTAGACGGAGAGTCAGTCGTGTTATTAATATCAAAAATTGGGTTATTTATGTCCACAGGCACTTGGTTCTCCTCCCATAGATCTTCTAGTATAGACAATGCTGTATCATCTTCCTTGTCTAATAGTATAGTTGTATAAAATTCATTCTTTTTCTTTTGTTCCTTATAAGCAAAGTACTTTTTACGGCACAGTGTTCTCGTAAATCTATTGAGTTCCACAAAAGTTCAAAAATATTTGGGGGATTCGATGGAGCAAAGTTTAATCCTTTACGAAGTAAAGAAATTTCAGCAGATGAAAAATGTCTGAGAGATTAAATATCCCTTTGGAAGTTAATGAGGTCTCCTTTTTTTCAGAGCACCCCAATCCTCTTCCTCCTATCTTACCTCTGTAACATCTCTGGACCTTTTGGGAGTCAGAGACGATAGTGGTTGAAAGGGATTTGCATGTCGAAATTTTTACTCCCATGGGGAGTTCTTGTCTAAAAAACCTTTCTTCTGAGGAAATTTATTTTTTGGGCAAGCTCCTGTATAGGAGCCAGTTCTATTATAAGTTTCAGATTCTCTCTGAGTAGTTTAGAAATGTTTAGTCAGTTTAAAAAAATAAAATCAAATGATAAAATGTGCTTTGGAGTGCTAAAACATGATCGTGGGAGCGTACACATTAATGCGATATCAGACCGGATGGTCGTTTATGGTGTGCAAAACCTAAAGTGCGTACCCACCCTTACCCCATGTGACTGGTGCCAGCCAAGAACAGGTTCTTCCCAGAATACCTCCAAAAGTATGTATGAGAAAATTGTTCAAAGGCTGCACACAGGTATCAGGTAAAGACCCATCCTATTAGGGATATTTTAAGGATGCGTAGTCATACTATGAAGTACAGAATTCCCCTATATCGTTCTAAATGTTCATGCTCATAATGCTGCAGGCAACACTGGCGCAAATCGAATGTTTCTCAGAAATCGTGTGTGTACATGTCCATTCGTTTACACCACAACCATTAAAGCGCATTTGACAGGATTCGGAAATCCACAATATAAACACCAGTGAATGCATAAACTAAAAAAAAAAATACTTAAGTAACAATTTTTTTACTCTCTTAAAAGGCATTTTTAATTTAATCTAGACTTAGACAACCTGAGAATCTCTGTGGCTCTTTAGGTGTTGTCAAACTACAAGTCCCAGTATGCCCTGACAGTTATCAGCTGGTTATCAACTAACAAAGCATGCTGGGACTTGTAGTTTGACAATACCTGGAGAGACACAGGTTGGCCAGGCCTGTTAGAGCACAAATCCAGTTTTATAGAGGTAGTCTATAGACTAGCTTTTGATTGGAAATTATTTACTCTATCTGCAAACAATATACAAAAACAACAGAAACAGGCTTCCTATACAGAAAGTCAGTATAACAGAAGTTCAACAGACAATGACTTGTCAGATACTATCATATTCAAGTTACATTGAATATATTACTAATGACATGAAAAGGATACCGTTCAGCCTCGTCTGACTAATCATGTTCTCCCCACAGTTTAATAATGGAAAATAGAAATTATGAAAATGTATACCTTTATTTCAGAGCTCTATAACCACATAAGAAACCAAAAAAAACTCATATACGTTCACCTACATTTGGAAGCCATATATTATACAGTTTGGTAAAAGCACAAATATTGAAATAACTGTATTAAAACAACTATGTGAGGAATCGTGTTTTCGCCTATAGAATGCTAAATTCACAGTTCAAAACATACAAATACTAATTACTTCACAGAAAGGGTAGTGGATAACTGAAATAGCCTTCCATCAGAGGTGGTAGAGGAAAATACAATAGAGCCATTTAAACATGCTTGGGATAGACCAGGGGTTGGCAACCCACAGCTCTTTCAGCTATCTGATGTGGCTCCGGAGTCCGGGTGTCAGTGGCATAAGGGGTGACAGAGTGCCTCTATGTCAACCCCCTTTGCTAAACTAATTACTATTTAAAAATATAAAAAAAGTAATGGGAGCCGGGAGAGGAGCGCTCCTCCCCCGCCGTAGCTCCCTGCTGGCTAAATGACGCTGAAGTGACCATAAGGTCACATCAGCGTCAGCATCATTCAGTTGACAGAGAGGGCGCCGAGGAGGAGCAGAGAAGAGAAGATCCAGGACATCACCTGAAGGTAAGTAAATAAAAAAAATATTTTCTTGGGGACTGCATAATAAAAAAAAAAAAATAGGACCTATAAGAGAGGGCTACATTATAAAAAAGGGACCTATAAGAGGGGGCTGCATAATAAGGGTTTTGTGGCTCCCGAGGTTTTTTTTCCTCCGGAAATGGCTCTTTGAGTGTTTAAGGTTGCCTACCCCTGGGATACACAAAGATATCCTTACAAAAAGAAAATAAGGATCACATATGGTTTGCAGTTGAAAAATAGGCAGACAAGATGGGCCAATTGTTATCTGCCGTCAAATTCTATGTTTCTATAATCATATTCGTAGTATAAATAGTAATATAAGATAGGTGGATTAATATTTGATAACATATCATTCTATTTTAATTCAGGATACAGTGTTCCTTCTTTATACCCTCCCTGTATAACACCTATGCTCATCATTGAGTATATTCTTTATATATAAGTGGATTCAAATATTTTTATCCCAAAAATGGAAAACATAAAAATGTAGTACTTTGACAGCAAAAATAAATAAATAAATTAACAATAAATTGCAGATATTGGTAAGTTAAGCTCCACACCATCTACAACAATAAAACTAATATTACAGGCCAGCACACAATTGAGAATAATTTTCACAACGTGTAACAGTAAAAATGTGTTACTGCAAACAAAAATATATTGTTCATCATGCTGCTAATTTTATGGCCGCACTTTGTTATGTTCAGACACTTCAACAGTAGACTAACAAATTAAATTGATAAAGATTCTATGGTTAGCTGAAGGGAGATGGCAGGAGACTATCGCCTATAGTGTGGATTGCAGGTACTTTAATAAATAGAAACGCAGCATGAAGAACACGGCTGCTCTGTCGAGTAGATTACTTTTAAATTCAACAGGATTATCATTTGTTCAGAGTGAATTCTTATTGTCAGCCCGGTTGCAGTGGCGTCAATGTAAATGAATGAGGTGTTGTGCTGATTAGATATGCTTTATAGTGGGGGAAAGGTTTACGTAGGCAAGGGGAAAAAAAAAAAAAAAAGATTATTAGATTTACATAAGGTAAAAATAGTATTTAACTGTTAAAAAAAATAAAAAAAAAAATATACCTTGCTTAAACTGGGGTATATCAGGAAACACGCAAGGAACAATTCTAGTCGAGCTCTAAACCAAAGAGCTACATCCACAATTGAGAACACAATGCCCCCGAGACTATCATTATAAATATAAAAATAATTCAACCTATAAATGAAACAAAAAATAAATCCTGGAGGCTTTCATATTAGAGCAGTTTCTTCATGTTCTGCTTTTTAAACTCGACGGGCTAGATTTAATAAACTGCGGGTATGCAAAGGTTTAGATGTTGCCTATAGCAACCGATCAGATTCTAGCTGTCATTTTGTAGAATGTACTAAATAAAAGATAATTGGAATCTGATTGGTTGCTATAGGCAACCATCGCCACTTTTTCAAACCCGCAGTCTAGTAAATATACCCCCAGTAGTGGGTCCTGCATCACCAGATCTTCACTCCTAATTTGGAGGAGATTTATATGGCAACATGTATGTATGGGTATGGACTGGTCCACCGGGGTTGCCCGGGAATTTCCCAGTGGGCCCCACACAAAAAAATTAAACTGTAAAAATAACTAAAACAATTTTGTTTTTACCATAAATAATTCTGGTTATCATTAAGAAAACACAAAGCTTTTAAAGAAAACATTAAAACTTTGGGCTTTAATTCAAAAAGTAATAAATAAGATTTTAGTTACTATTAACAATTTATAGCTTAGTAAAGGTTACCATGGTACCCACAGTCACATCCATAGTGGCTTTGGAACTTTCAAAGCACAAAGCCCAACCCCCTCCACCATCATGTGACCACAGATGAGCTTCCTGATTTACTCATTTGTGGTCATGTAATGACAGAGGAAGGATGGAAGGGAATGGGGTGCCACGGCAGCACAATCACACATTGCTGCTTCACAGACCTGGGTTTACACCAGGACCTTATCTGTATGGAGTTTGTATGTTCTGCTCCCCCCAGTTTGCGTGGATTTCCAGGCATGGTGCAGCCCTCTATCCTTCAAAAGGGCCTCACATTACCCTTAATCTCAGTAATAAGTTAAAACAATACATGTAGTCAAAGAAAGCTACACCTATCAGTAATAATATATCAGCATGTATTTGATACAACAAACAAATCTGACAATATACCAGGAAGGAGCGGGGAGTGGCAGGTGAAAGTTCGGAGGGCTGCCTGTTCCCTCTTACTGCCCGTGTGTGTGTGTGATAGAGAATTTAGACTGTAAGCTCCTTTGGAGCACGGGGGCAGCACAGTGGCTTAATGGTTAGCACTTCTGCCTCACAGCACTGGGGCCATGAGTCCGATTCCCGACCATGGCCTTATCTGTGTGGAGTTTGTATGTTCTCCCCGTGTTTGCGTGGGTTTCCTCTGGGTGCTCCGGTTTCCTCCCACACTCCAAAAACATACTGGTAGGTTAATTGGCTGCTATCAAAATTGACCCTGGTCTCTCTCTGTCTGTTTGTATGTGTGTTAGGGAATTTAGAATGTAAGCTCCAATGGGGCAGGGACGGATATGAATAAGTTCTCTGTACAGCACTGTGGAATTAGTGGCGCTATATGATTATGTCAATGACTACATATTCTCTGTATAGATTGATTTAAATAAAAGATAAATATTTACTGGGTGAGGATAGAGAATTTTTGTTGCAGTGGCAGTCATATATATCTACCACGCAGAAGAATTTTGCAATTGAACAGTAATACTAACATAACATACTAATTAATCTGCTGCTGAGTTAAAGCGATAGCGAGAAGGTGCAGGCATCATCTCATATGATTCTATACATGCATTACTGCAGGGGATGGGAATATAAGCTTAGAGGAATCCAACAACTGCTCTGCTAAAGTGAAAATATGCAGCATTGTTAAATTACAATAAGCTGTCCACAGAAACTGAATGTAAGGGAGGAAAAGAAAGGCCCAATCAATATTTTATCACATTATAAATGATCTCAGTGTCACAGAATTTAGATGATAGATCAGCATGCTATCAGCTATTAAATGATCACTTATTAATACCTAGTAAATCAGAGCACTAATAAGACAATACAACTAGGATTTTCTGGAATGTATTAACAATCACTAAAGACATTATGCGGCTATGCTAAAAATCTATAAGCAATTTCTAGGTTTCATGTGACTTGCCAATACAGAATGAGAAGAGAGAGATGAAAGGTTGGAGAGAATGGGGGGATCCAATATACACTGGCTTTTCCGTAATTGTACATTACATTTATGGACTATGAATTAGCATACATAGTAACACAACTTGCACATGGCAAACACATTAAATCAAAACTGTAATAATAATGTACATATAGTATCGGATATGAAAATAAACTTTAATTGAGGTAGTACTGTAGGTAGGCAATAGGTTAATTGAAGTAGTTAATCAATGGATAGATTTATGAAAGGTGGCATTACCGGTAATAGAATATTAGGCTTTACCCCAGAGGGGTATGGGTAGGCTTCACATATGTCCGTTTACTAATCCTATTTTTCTTCTGCTTTGCGGCATCATTTTTAAACAGGCTCTTCTGTCATATTACACCCAGGGAACTTTATCTTCCTTCTCTTTATGGTACCTATATACCCAGCACTAAAGGAAGAGAAACTAACAATGGCACCTATTCTGAATGGTAAGCTGTGCAAGCAGACTTACTAACATAACTATAGAAACCAGGTGAAGAAGTATAACAACAATAGTTTATATATTTATCCATTAGTATTTATAGTAAATACAGTGGGAGTGTTAAATATATGTATTTAGAGTATATTGAAAGCAAGCCCCCAGTTTTTATAATACGGTCATGTTTTTACTACTTACAAAAGAGGAATTAGGTCACGGTGAATGAGACATTACCAAATTTGTTTGGAATCGTTATTTAAAAGCAGCTTATTGCAGTATGCTATAACTGTCAGTCTGTCCCACATGCTTAATTGATGACTTGAAACTACATTTCCTGAAACCTCTTTAGAAATTGTGCTCCTTAAAAGTGATCGATACATTTCCAGCATTCTAGAACTGGCTTTGCTCAGGTGTAGGACGTACTGATGATCTAGAGAGGTATGTCATCAGGACAGCTATCAATAAGCAAAAACTAAGATCAGACCGCACTGTCTATTGACCACTTTTCAAGTACACAGTATGAATAAGAACCTCTTAAAAGAAGTATGAAATCACTATTTTCATTTGTGCGTACATTTTCTTGTTAAGCTGTAACTGATTTAATCATCTGGATCATTTTCCTATTTTAAAAAGCACATATTTTAATTTTCTGTTTTATTATCCGCATCAGTAGCTAAATTAGATTGCGCTTGTTTCATGATAAAAAACTCAGGAGTATATGAAAACATGTGTTATTTATCATTTTACAGTCATTTAAAAATAAAAGCCTTAAAAGATTTAGATGTCTTAAATATCTCCAGACAGAATCTAAGCATCAGAAAGGAGATGATCCTCTTACCCTTAACGTACTTACAAGTAATCTCATTACCTGTGCTCTGCTTGACTCCAATGCAATTACAAAAAAATACATTACTGTGTTCAACTAAACAAAATGTTGACAACTCAAATTGTACAAAGAGTACATTACTTATAACAGATATGGAAGTCGAGTATTGCAATCAATAAAGACTGCAATCAATCACGGCCACTTTAAAAACGGTATTTTCATAAAAATGTACTTGAACTTAGAGAAAAAAACCACATTTTGCAGTTTAAGAACTTTGAAAGTAATACAGTAGCTTATTTTTGCCTCCGGAGGTCACTGTTGCAGTCTATACAAAGTGCAGACTGAAGGCTAGATTTCACCGTAGCAGACAGTGGCATTTAAATGTTAATGGCTGCGTTTTGTTTAGCGTATTTAAACTTTTTGCATAATGGAGTAAACAGCAAGGAAATAAAATAGTTTTAGTCAGTGGAAACAACTCTACAATATATTGTATTTATCAAGACAGCCCTTTAAAGTGCACGTCATCTACACACACTGAAGACATCCCCACTTTCCGTTTATCAACTCGCTAGGAACTAGTGACTCAGAGATGTGACAGTCAGTAGTGAATTGACTGCAGACATTGCCATGAAAATTAGCTCAGCCTGTAAAACGGCTGCCTCCACAGTGTGTGGGGGCGATCGGAGCACTTTAAAAAGACATGAATGCCCTAAACTGAATCACAATATTTATGGTAATCATCCTGGGGGCTCGTTAGTAGCAGGACGTTCAAGACCAAAGATGGAGTTACAAGAGTAGACGTGGGAGTCATGTGACGGACGCAAATCTTCTCATATGATGCCGTCTTCAGCCAGATATGCCAAGCTACTAAGAGCCCCTTGAAGATGTGATAATCATTGAAATAGATCTTAAAACGTATACCAAATATTACATATTGCATATCTATAAAGCACTGAGCACTATTGGAGTAGACATGTGTTAATGCGGGACCCTGGGCGCCAGGTGGCCATGGTGTTTAAAAACTGGGCCATAACGCTCACTCTTGGGGAGTCATGTCCTGAGTGAATTAGGATACTTGTTCTTCTCTGAGCTCTGTCATGTCCAAGGCTCGGTGTACTCCGTTATAAGCTCTCTACTTATCACCATCACCAGCATTAAATGGACACACTATTGTACACAGCCCGCACTCTGGCGTGCCAGATGTAAACTTGCTCAGAGTGGAATGGATGACAGATCAGTTCCTCTCTGATCGAGGGAGCTCAGGCTCTTAGAGGGGAACTGATCATACATTTTTGTCCTTCCATGTCACCCAAGTAAATGTGGAAAAGCTGCGTAGCTGAGATTGAGTGGGAGGGTTTAATAATAAAGCGGGATGGGGTTAATGATAGGATGAGAAAAGTTAATGATTCATGCAGAATTTAGAGTGGAGATTTGGGGCTAATGATGACGCAGGAAGGAGGGGTTAACAATTACTGAAAACTGGTAATTAACGACAACTGGATTGGGGTGTTAATTATTATGATGAAGGAGAGATAATGGAGGCAGGTGATGAATATGAGGTGGGTAGGTTGACTATAATGATGAAGGCTGACACACAGGGGCATTATGCGGAGAGGAGGAAGATGCGGGGTGGAATGAAGAAGGGCATGGAGTGGGCAGTGATGCTGATGCTGAGGGGGGTGAATGTATTTGGAGAGTCAGAGGGAGCATACAAAAATGGACTTGAGGGTGAGAAAGGAGTGAGATTAACGAGATTTATTATATTATGATGTGGTTTGAAAGGTAAATAATGTCTTTAAAAAGGGTAAGCGTTGTGTAAAAATGATGCATCTATGATCCATTATTTATTAGCAGATACCAGAATGTTTTAAAACTTGTCTGGTTTCTAAATTATTACGCCAAGATTCCAAAACAAATTGTCAAGCCCTGTGTTAATGTAGAGACAGTCATCACCAGAGAAAACCACAATTGTGTCTATTTAACATTCCTCCACACCTACATAGATTATGGTTGTTATGGTTCTGTATTTCAGCCTTTGAGCACTTTTGATTGTTGTGGCAATATTAAAAAATAAACTTAACATCATCCAACCAAGTAATGTACTGTAGAACCAAGAGATAAAGGCACGGTTAGAGCACATTACATTTTTTAGGATAACTCACTTTGAATAGTCGAACAGTCTGCTGTCCCAGAGATCATGACTGCCTCGAGGTCCTTCATGGAAGAAGCAGGAGTTTGTACCATCAAACTGGTTGAGACCATCTTCACTGTTCTTTGAGGCATGGCTATGTACAACATCAAGTAACACCTGGATTCCCATAGAATGGGCGACATCAATCAGCTCCTTTAAATCGTCTGGTGTTCCATAGCGACTATTAAATAAACCCCAAAAAACATGTATTCGTAAGACTGCATGTTAAGCATTATGCAAAAAACATGGAATAACACACTTATAATAAACTTTCAACCTCACTAGGTGAGAAATAAAAGCAACAAGGGCTGTGTGCTCTCTAAATGAGCCCCCTCTACTCTTTTAAATAATCCCGTCATCCAAAATGAAATGTAATTCCTGCAATTCAAGCACAGCTAGGAGCTCTTGTGCACATCCACACATCCTAGACTTGTCAACCTCTCCCAATACCTGGAACGTACTTCTGTCCCCCAATGCCCCCATCTTGGCCCACACATCCATTTGCTTACCTGCAACTGCGCAAAACTAGGCACATGGGGCCTGAATCATTAAAGCATGTAAAACAAACGTAATGCGAGTTTCTTTTAAGAATGCATGTATTTCAGGTACACGCACGCCTGTATTCAACATCTGAAGAAAGTGTCTTGTTAAATACAGGTGTGGGTACGTGTTGCATATACAGCACTTGCAGTATTGTGACAGACACAACAAACTGCTGGATACGTACAATATAAAGTCCCAGCAGAACACACAGACAAAAAAAAAAAAAAATCAGTTACAGTCACTGCTAATATTATTGTCATCAAATGAAAAAATATTTAAAAAAAATATTTTCCATTCTTTTTTCATGAAGTACAATTGTGTTATTTAAGTCTACTGTACATAAAATGCATTTTTACAGTTGCTGATGATTGCAAGCACATGTTCTAGCATGTATACGTGACCATCACCACTATCGCTCAGCACTAACATCTGACCTGTAGCTGGTGCTAGTGGTACGACAGAAAAACACGTATCTTAGAGATGCCCAAAACTTGAGTCAGACACTGCTGCCTGTATTTGAACTTGGCACCACCTTACTCTACACAAACTACATGCAATACACCCCTTCCCCTCCCCGTTCCATCCATGAAATCGTAGGCTGTCGGCTGTGTCATTTACGTGTGAACATGTTCTTTGGAGCATGTTTCTGTTTCGTTCATGCTCAGAGGGGAGAAAAAAGAACGCAAAATATGCAACATAAGTGGACTTGCTTTCTTTAATGAACCAGGCCCAGGATGTCACAAAAGAACATTTGCATGATGGTTTTACACTTTTGACATTCACAAGTGACCCTTAGTATATATAGAACATGTCAATACACTTTGTGTATGAAGATTTTGCTACATTGTAACCCAATCACTATTACATGAACAGGCGGCATTTATAGACTTTATTACATAAAGGCAACTTGTGTAACACTAATTACATTAAATTTAATGGCACCATCAGGACATAGTGACCATTACCAAGTTTAAATGGAATACAATAAGTGTTAGCACCTACTGTCCTCCCCCTAAAACCCACACTGGTCTCTAAGTCTTTAAAACAGAATTTGTCTTGCTCACTGTATGTTAAGCTAGAAAAGGAACATTTGCAATTGCCTCTCCCAAAAGCTAAATAAATAATCAAGGGCTCCCATGGATTTGAATGGAGAGACAGGAAGACACGGAATCCAGTCTTTACTTCCTTCTAAGTCCCACATTATGTAGAACAGTCAAATGAAGCTATTCCTAGATCTCCTGTTAATTGGGTGCATCAGAAGTGTGAATTATGGGGAAAAAAAAGCAATTTGAGTTAAAAAAAAAATTGGGTGGAAAAAAAAGGGGATAGTAATGGTAAAACCAGGAGTAGGGTTATGTACTATTTACTTTGAAAGGTTAAGTGATGGTGATAGAGGCATCTTAACAAAGAATATAAAAGGCGCCAGAAAAAGTTTTACATTTGTAACAATCCCACCAAGAACAAATAATTATATATATTATATATTTTCTTAAATCAGGCTTACTGGATATCACTCTTAAAGCAACACATTTTATTAACACTGCTTTACACTTACTACTGGATTAAATCATTGCCTGCCACACTTGTATAGTTAATATAGATCTAATTTATGGTTATATCACCCATTGTACGTTGCTGTGGACCCTTTGTGGAGGATTATAAGTAAAAAAGAATACATAATAATAATAATAATAATAAATAATAATTAAGCATTTTTGAGGGCAGGGAGCAAAAAACACTGTTTCTGTTTCTTAAAGCGTCTCAAGATGGCATGAACTGTGTGGATTATACTTCTCCTATTGAAAAGACAAACTATCCAGACATAGCTAGATAATTGGGGTGATCCCACTGAATGATGGAAATGTGCCTAGCAAGTAAAAATAAAGACATAATTCTCTAGGACAAGATATTACCCACAAATAATTTCTTATCATGAGATGTAACTATGCATTAGCTATGTCCTCCATTGTTTAATTAGTAAACAGCTTTGGAAACAAACTTCTTTTAAACAAATAATGGTTACCTTGATGCAGCAAAGAAACTGGTGATTTGATAGCCAAAACTTGCATAATATGCATGTTCCATGATAGCCATCATTTGTATGCAGTTGTACCCTGTTGGATAAAGAGACATCTCAATATCTGGCTTTCATGTACGTTACAATGTATAGACATCTATGCAAACATACCAGAAGACATTAATGAACAATGTACAAATAAAGAGATATGTTGCACAACAACCGATTAGATGCTGGTCTTTTCTAACACAACCAATAGAAGCAAACATCGGATTGGCTTATAGTTGCTATGAGTTAGAGCACTGTAGTGCAATTACTGTTTCCCAGTAGAAAACATGCATTACACATACACAGAATAGTAGAAAATGATAAAAAAAAAAAACACCTGTCATATTCAGACACATTTACATGATTCTTTGTACTACCCTAGGTCATGTTGACCTAAATGGGCTTTTTTTCCCCCAAAAAACTTTATTGACAAATAAATAAGACTGCAAATAGTAAAGCGTAGGCAGTGAACAAATTGTCAAATACTAAAGACAACGTGGAGGCTACAAGCCTTACAGTGCCAACATAAATCTTAAAATATAATTTTGAGCGGAGTTCAGGGTTCTGATTTCTGGGATCCAGCACTCCATCCTCCCCAAATCGGGGCCAGAGCGATGCATTCCTATCTCCTATAACCATTTGCTGATTTCAAAATTTTGAGTGGGGTTATACTTTAAATTACATTTGTCACGAACGCCCATCCTGCCCCAGATACAGCAATCTGAAACAGCTGGCCGTGACTGGAGTCCTCTTATTCACTTACCAAAGAATACACCTTTTCTGCCACCAGAAATGGTTTACCATGGAGTCCTTGCGTTCACCAAAACCACTTATTAATGTTCCACACTTAAATCACATACACATGTAGCATGAGCCTCACTTGGCTTTGTAACTTCACAAAAAGTCACATAGAATATGCTAGATTAAATGTATTTAATCCGAAAAAAGTTTCCAAGGCTTAAGTACAAAACAGTTAACAACAAGACATACAAAATAAGTTGCACAAATAAGTTTCAGAAATAAAACCAGAGTCACTAACTTAGAAGTGTAAGACTTGGCGTGAGAGGAGAACACTTTGAGAAAAATAGCACATTCCAACCTTGGCAGGTCTCACCATAGAATGAACCTGAACACACAATTTTGTTAACTAGCAGTCTCCCAACGTAAATTCATTCATATGACACACACACACAAATCCTAAAAGTTACCATAAAATTTGATCACACCGCAAATAAAAATCTTCATTTTGATTTTAGCCTTTGTCATCACATTACGTTTGTACTATTGCAGAGAAACCTGGGTATTTATAAAAATAAAGGTGTTAAAACAAACAACAACCAATTTCTAGTAGTTTATAAAAGGAAAACAAATGTTGAATGGCTGTAGGCTACAGCACCTGTTGTATGTGCACCAGTCAGTGTTCAACAATCTTCTTTGGGATTCACATGGTCTCACCGATTTACGCAAGTAAAGAAAGTAAAAAACCATAAGGGATAGATTATGGTTTTTTACTTACTTTCTTTACCTACATAATTATTTATTGATGGACACTTATCAGGAATAAAAAGCAGAAATACTGTAATAGGTACAAGACTAGCCTTCTGCAGATATGGCTCTACACATTTAGTATAAACTGGAAAAACACAAAACCTGTATTTTTCATAGAATTTAAGGTTGCTGTCTAAAGCCAGTTTAATATTTTAATGTTAATGACGGCCATGTAAATGCAAAGGTCGCTTCCAGATGTCCAGAAGACCAAACCTGTAGCATTTTTCTGTGTTCTTAAGTGGAAAATGCAAATACAAATCCAATTTGACTTTTGAATATTAACCATACCCCATCTGCATGTCCTGAACTTCACAATCACATTTGATATTTACAAGGTGGATCATGAAAGCAGACGAAAGTAATTGATTGTTTGTACTATACCTTGCGCTTAACCATAGCTTTTTGTAAATACATTTCAAACACACTGTACTTATATCTTTAATCATTACATATTCCTTATCACATTTAATTCCCCGAAGGGAGCTCTTGAAAAGAACAGACATAAAAGTCGGTTTGCATCGCTTTGAGAAGAAGAAACACAGAACGAAATACATTAAAAAAAAAAAAAACTTTTCCCCACATTTTTGTCACTTAGTTAAACTGCTATTCTGTGATATAAAATGAAGAAAACCTGAAGGGAAAACAGTCCACAGAAGTCAGAACAAATCCTTCTTAAGTAAAACTTTAATGTCAGTAAAGAGATCTTCCTTCAAACAGACAGAAGATGATTAATATCAGTAAAGAATAACCTTCAGGTTAATAAGACCAACAGTAATAAATTCCATTTTTTCTCCTGAATTCTGAACATTCTGTACGGTGTCATTGTTCCGACTGAAGTGTGAACATATTGTACATAGCTTTATAGTGTTTGTTTCAGCTTCTGTTAATTAAAATGATTTATTAAGAACAAATTTAGTGAGAATGTGAAGTATTCAAGGGGGCTTATACAAAATACACATTGATCTTATTTTTAGAATGGTTTCTTGTTATTAAGTAAAACAAAGTCACTCCTACACGTGGAAGTGCTTGGCTAGAATTTATCACGGAAATTTGGCCAACAGGCCAAACTGGAATTAAATGGTCAAGGAAATTGCTGAAGAAACAGACTTGGCTGTTGTCGATGTCGCTGAATGGATCTTTATCATAAGGAGTCAAAGCCCACAGTTACTTGCAAACTTCTTATGACAATTAAAGTGCATCATATACTGAAAGCACACAAGTATTACTATTAAACATATTTCCATTTAAAAAGGATATATTTTTTATTTTTATTAAATTCTCAAAAACTACAGAAAATGCTTTTCCTCACAATCTGTCTTATTAGTTGCTTTTCCCTGGCCTTAATGAGTGTACCACCAGACAGGCATGGCTACTGTATTCTCTGTATGCGAGAGTTGAGTCATGGATGTTTGTGCTATTGATCAGCCGATGTAGCTACATATCGGTTTTGGGGACTCCGCATAAATGAAGAGATAATGGTACACAACTTGACTTGAGAACGTGGACAAAAGAAATGTAATTGCTTATTTATCTCTCCTATCAAAATTCTCTACTTCCAAATTCTCATCTCAACTCGTTCTTCTGAACCCAAATGCATCTTTAAATACATTTAAATCTCTTCTCAACCTTCCCATATCAAGTACTGTAACCCCTATCGCTGTCCAAGATCTTGCTTTCCACTTTAAGGACAAGATTTGATTTGAACTTTTATATTCTCCCCTAAACAAGAACATGTTTGATTCCTTTCTTGCACTCTGGCATTTTGTCTTTATTTGTTCCCGCACATGAAGATGAAGTCTATAATCTTATTTTCTGTTCCCACGCTACCACCTGTCCACTCTTCCCTATCCCATCACAAAACAGTTGTTTGTCGTCTCCTGTGTTCATCCCAGCCTTAACTAACATCTAATTAAGTATTTTCAATCATTAGTCAAGCATGTAAGAATGTGGCAATTTCTCCTATTCTGGAAAATTCTGACCCAAATTCTCTCTCAGATTACAATCCTATCTATCAGCTCCCATGCTCCTCCAGGGGTTCCTGAGAGGATTGCCTACACTTGCCGGGTTCCTCACACAACCTATTACACCTTATTTAGTCAGGTTTTCATTCCCAACAGCAACTGCATTGACTAAGGTGGTGAATGATCACTGCTAAATCTAATGGCCACTATTCACTAACCATCATTGACCTCTCTGCTGCATTTCCCACTGACCATTCACTTCTCACACAAATGTTGTGTTTCTTAGCTGTTTAGGACACTGTCCTACCCTGGATCTCATCTTACCTCTTAAAGAGGTCGTTCAACATTTTATTCTCTGGATCTACTTATCTGCTTCCACAATCAACTGGAATACCACAAGGCTCAGTTCTAGGCCCTCAGATGTTCTCTATCTCTACCACTCCTCTTGGAAAACTAATAAGCTCCTTTGTGTTTCAGTATATATGTTGAGGACACCCAAATTTAAGTAACCTCTCTGGATCTTTTACGGTTGGATAGGCCCATGTTACCGGAGGTCTTTGTGGTGTTGAGAGTTCATCAAAGATAGAGAATGGCATAAAGTCAAACTTTGAGCTGTTAATCTTTCTACCAGCCAATAGAAGCTATTTATCATCTTTATTTCTGTTGACAACACAACAGTAATCATCAAACCTGCTTCCTAGGTGTCATCATTGACTCAGAACTCTCCTTTGTTCATCACTTCTAATCAGTTTCCAAATCCTGTTACATGCAACTAACATTCTAATAATCTTACACAAGACAATTAAAAAAAAACTTTAATTCATGCACTATCACTCTCATTAACTAGTGCAAATCCCCTCTTACTGGTCTTAATTTAACTAGACTTTAACTACTAAAATCCATTTTGAATGCAGCCGCTAAACATATTTTCCACGTTAAATTTTGATTTATTGCTGCTCTGCTCATCTCCTAATCGGATGCCTATACTTTACAAGATCCAATATAAAATAATTCTATAACCATATATGTCTTAACATATTTTCCAAGTTAGTTCCTCCACTCTCACTCATAAGCTGCTCCTATCCCGGTTACAGGACATTTGTTGGGCTGTATCCATCCTGTGGAATTCCATCACTTGTGTAACAAGCCATTTCCCTAGCCTACAAATCTTCAAATGCTCCCTGAAAACACATATCTTCAGGCAAGCTCATCACACATTCCTGAACCACCTTCTTAACACTTCCTAAAATATTCTATCTAGTATTCAATCACTTTTTTCACCACTGCAGTCTGGCTGGGCCAATATGCAATCTGTGTTCTCAAAATCATGTATGAAACTCCTAGTTTTCTACAGACTCTAAGCTTGCCAGCAGGACTCTCTTTCCTTTGACTCTCGTTCATATAGAGTCATATTTTATTACTGTGTTTGTTGGCCATTGTAAAGAGCTGCGGAGTGTGCTGGTACCATACAAGTAAATATTAGTATTCATAATGTCGCTTAAGGTGACCTGTGTAGATGCAGAGGAAGGAAAAACATTTATTACCTATGTAACTTCCAGTGAGAAACACATACTAGCATTTACAGATTATACATATATTAATATGTAAGCAATACTCACAATGTAGATATATTCACAATTATATATAGACGTTACTGTCACTATAGTATTAGCCTGAGTAGAAAGGAGATGAGATCAGCGCTGTTCTACAGACTGCAGTCAGATCATTTATGAACCCAAGTGGTCTCCAGCACAGTAATCCATGATTTGACTGGAATCACTAGTGCCATCATAGCAATGGCTTCGAAATGAAATCGCTACGGCTTCCCTACAAAAGAATCATGCTGGCGTCATAGGCTGAAACCACCAGTAACTTAGTAAATAGCAAAATGGAGGAGGGGGAATAAAAGTAAATTGAGTGCGTGGATACAACTATGGAGAGTACTGGATGTTACGATGGGTGGTATCCCCTAACTAATACTGCAAGATGGAAAATAAAAATAAAATTGCAAAAGGTAGGAGTTTGTTTTATTAACAAATAGTAATACATGGGAGAGATAGTTGTACTGTGAAATAAAGAGTAGTGCGGTTTATGAGAGATGTGCACTATCTTCAATATAAGCACAACGTTAATGTAATCAATTATTTTTCATATATGTTATAGGTATCATCTCTTGCACTGTATATACAATTGTCACTATCTGCTCATATATAAATAATCATCCCATAACAATTTTTTGTTCTGTATGCCTAATAGGATTCTCATAGTATATAAATGGATGCTTATATAATGCCAGGAACAATGGTATAATTTTTATTACATGTTATAGTTTTAGATTATATTGTTTTCATTTGCTGATGAGCCTGATCCAGGACTCTCATGCATTTAATAAGGCCTATCTGCCCTGCATGGAAATCCCTCCAAAGATCTTTTATGTTACAGGATACTCAAAGCCTGTACTTCAGAAAAGTACCTGTTACAGAGTTCTAACAAATAAACCTGGCTAAGTAATGTTACACACATAACAGTGACACATGTAATAAAGACAGTCCCGAAGGGCCCTCATGAATAATGTAAGCGACTAAGGGGTAGATTTACTAAAGCTTCTATAAACGAGAGTGGAGGGGTTGCCCATTTCAACCAATCAGATTCTAGCACGTACTAGATAAATGATAGCTAGAATTGGATTGGTTTCTATTGGCAACACCTTCACTTGTCCTTTATAGAAGGTTTGATACATTTACCCCTAAGACCATTTCCACAGACCATATAGTGGGGGATGCGCTAGTAACTTGTGCATATAACAAGCATTGAGGTTCCACATGGTTTGCATTTCTTTATTTAGACCCAATATTGGTCAAAGCGCTGAAAGACAAATAAATGTTGTGTTGACAATGTCGCGCGCTACTTTAGATCAGAGCATGCTAGCTATAAAGGTTGATATGACACATGTGATAGCATGTGCTTCTGTATGAGTTCTATGTGCTTGCTTACTTTTATAAACTGGAAACAACATCTTGATCTAAGCTCAGAGACAAGTATGTAATTAAATAAAAAAGAAAATGGAAAAAAAATCTGTAAGACAAATATTATGCCTGCATCATCTAAAAGAGGAAATCAGAAAACCAAATACTACAGTACAGTTGTACATGAGAAAAACACAGAGCTTGATGCACTATACTATAACCACATTGAAAAGAACGATGAACTGAAAGAGCAGAAATACATAAAAGGTATCTATGGCAACTACTTTAGGTTTTCAAAACAATACCAAATACACATAGAGTCATGAGAAGAGAAATGCTTATTTTTCTGAACTTTCTGAAAAATAAATGATCTGTATTTCCCATGGCTTGAGGCATCGGTAATAGAATAGGAGCAAAAGACTAAATGCATCACTCAGCATGAGCCTATATGCAATACTACCGAATAGAAAGCGCCTTTCTGGAGGAAATGACACAAGGTGAACATTTATTGCATAGAAAAGGGAACATATGAGAATTAGAGAGCAGTAGAATGAGGCATCACACAAACCATTCATTCCGTAACTTACCAAGATCCTTTATCTTTGGTAACACGTTATGTGTGAAATTCTTATATGATGCGATTTTCCCTTCTGGCGATGCAATTCCAACATGAGCTTCATAAATACGTATGCTCTTGGCCTTCATCGGACGGTCATGTTTACGCTGTAAGAAGAAATCATGGTGGCTTATTGCTAGCACTTCTGCATCACACCACTGAGTTCAATTCCCGACCATGGCCTTATCTGTCTGGAGTTTGTATGACCTGTGTTTGTGTGGGTTTTCTCCGTGTGCTCCGGTTTCCGCCCACACTCCAAAAACATACTGGTAGGTTAATTGGCTGCTATCAAATTGACCCTAGCATCTCTTTCTCTCTGTCTGCGTGTATGTTTGGGAATTTAGACTGTAAGCTCCAATGGCGCAGGGACTAATGTGAATGAGTTCTCTGTACAGTGCTGCGGAATTAGTGGCACTATATAAATAAATGGTTATGATGATGATGATATTACATTTATGGAGTTAAGGACCATGATTGCTTATGAACTAGGCGACAACATTTATTTCCTTCTTTAAAAAAAAAAAAATGCATCTATAATGCTAAAGCGCTCTTCAATGTAGATCCCAACTTGTTGAGTTCGTCTATATTGCAAATATTCCACCGAAAAGTGGAAGCAGTGCATTCCATGTTGTCACGTCCCAAGTACAGGCAAATCGTTATTTTTGAAAAGACAGTATATAAATATACACATGGAACTGGTTTAACTGTAGTTCACCTAGCTTGCCGTTATCACTTTTTTCATTAAAATAAATGGGCGTAGATGTGATATGCGGTGATATGTTCGGTGCACTGCAGAATCTTAATCATGGCTTGGCTGGATGACACCATACGGCCAACAACCTGTGGAGGTCGGGAAAAATTATCCTCGCCTCTCTGAAAGCAGAAGCTGCCAGGAGGAGCAAGTTCAAGCCCCTACATTTCCTTTTTCTAATGCATATTTCCCAGTAGATAATATGTTTGCCAAACCGTTTTTTTATACTTTTATTTTAGAGACCATTAAGGGTCAGAAAGTTTTTCAGTCTGCCAAAGTACACAGCAGTGAATGAGTCAGAGGTGGAGAAGAAAGGGGCACCTATGAAAACAAAGGTAAGTGGTGGCTGGAATTGATTTAATTTCCAAGGATTGGTGACGCATAAAACAACAATATAAGTAAAGATGATGAGGGTGTAGTTGATTAGAGGGATTAAAAAAAAAAAATCAGACGGAATTTTTTTTTCCTTTTTTTACACTTTATGTTTAATACTTTTGTAAGGAAGTGTTGCAGGATGTTGTAGAAACAAATATTCAAGCAAATGATCCATCTGGGCAATCTGTGATCCCATGATAAGATGGTAAACTTAGACATAAAAAGGAATGTTAATACACCAGCTATGCACAGCTGTGACCTACATAACAATAGTTTAACATCGTGCTGGAGTGAAGGCTGCAGGGTGCAGCGAGGAAGAGGAAGGGAAAACACAGTGGGTGCGTTGTTATTGGCAGCTGGATCAGGGAGGTGGTGGGAAGGGAACGGTATGGAGAAACAAAGGGGAAGGAGTAGGGTAGACAAAAAGGAAATCTATTTTGTGTAAAGTTATCTATGTCTCATTTGTTTACACAATGTCCTGCCACCTACACAAGCAGATGTATACGGTCGTGACAATAAACAATAGATTATACTAGCAATACATGTTGTGCTTTTAAATACAGAACAAGTTTCCTCTATAGGACTTATAATAAGGTCTTTCCACAAGTATTACACACAGAGATGGAAGAGGAGTTGTTCGGATATGCTGAATGGAGGCAGTTGAAGAGGAAATAAGCTTGGTTAAGGGGAAAGGAGGGGAGGGGGAGATGAGGAAGTGATGTAGCATAGGAGGAGGAGTGATAATAAGATGCTAAGCGTACAACAGGGAGGCAGGAAGATTAGGGCATACAAGCAATGTACAGGTAGGAAGGCTGAGTGTACGGCAAGGAGAAGTGTGGAGAGGCCAAATATAAACAGATACTTGGCTTTTCCAAAACCCCAGTCAGTGGTCAAATCATTCTTACTATATAAGGCTGAGCTGGTTCCCAGTGTATCCAGTCATATATCACATTTCTCTCGCTCGGAGCCACAAACTTCGCCCATGGTGAAATCCGATAGAGAAGTTCTCCAGATTTGCTTTTGACTACTACCTAAAAAAGAAAACAAATTTAAAAAGACTGTTCAGTACATTGTATGCAAAACCATATAAGACAGTTCATAGGTTAAATAAACAAAGACAATATAACCGATATTAGCGATTACTGTAATAATACATTAGACAAATGTACATTTGTATGGGAAAACAGTAGAATTAAGCCCACCATAAAGACAAGCACTGTGACAGCACCTGTCATTGAGAAAACCTTTCTAACAACTGGTTGTAGAATTATATACATATATATGGGAAATAAAACAAAATTTTAACTTTAATTATTTTTAACATTTTGTCTGAAGGCTAGTAATACCTTCTCATGATTTTCTTTTCTACCCAAACAATGGTGATTAAAATTCCAATAAACCAAATGCTCTTGTACGGCATACTATAAAGTCTGCAAGGGGAAGTTGCCATAGATTTGTTGCATTCAATGACAAAACAGGTTGGTTCAAGGAGACACTTAGCCTCAAGCTTCCCATAATCAGTTCTCATGATTTAGTTTTAGCATTGCTAGGTACAATATGTTAAAAAAAAAAAAAAAAGTTTCTTTAGATTTAAAGTGTGCCAGTCTATCTGCTGCCTCGAGCAGCCACTTTTATCAGTCCATCACTTTAGAACTCAAGATAAATGTACTGGTCAGTAGAGATTTATAGCTCTTAGCCCTTAGCCTCAAAAACTATTTCAGGGAATAATACAGCGTTTTGGAATAAAAAGTAGCAATTCAAGCTAAAACCATGAATTTGAAAGCAACCAGAGACAATAAAAAGACAAATGACTTTTTAAACAAAAGTTTAATTACCCTTTCATAAGGCAAGATATTCTAAGAATGACTGCAATAATACACTAGTTGCAGACAACGAAAAACGAAAAGTTTAAAACTAGCCTTTAGACCCAGTTAGTGATTTATGAAGCATAAAACCACTGTTGCTCCGTGCATTTTGCAGTGTGTATCCAGCGCACTCCGTAAGAGAGGCAAAGCTGATTCAGTCATTGAAATCTAAAAGTGACCATTTATATTATTGTATGTGTTAAGTAGAATATAATAGCAGTAAATAGGTCATCAATATACCGGTTAGAAAAAAGTTAATGGGGTCAAAGTACCTCCCAACAATAATTTCTGCAACATAAAATATTGCAATTAGTGGAAAAAGATGTATGCAATTTTTCATTTTACAAAAATAAAATCCATCTCTTCATCCATTAGCTTTTTACAATTCAAGCACTACCACATCTAAGAAGATACAAGAATCAGTCATTCAATGTTCACACAGAACACCATGGGTGAGATATATGGTTATAGCTCAGTTCTATAGAGTCTTCAGATTCTGTGCTGCAATGTATGATAGAAAAAGTGTTAGCTATCGATAGAGAGGACAGCAGCTTAGTGGTTAGCACTTCTGCCTCACAGCCCTGGGGTCATGAGTTCAATTCCCATCCATGGGCTTATCTGTGTGGAGTTTGAATGTTCTACCCAGGTTTGCGTGGGTTTTCTCCGGGTGCTCCAGTTTCCTCCGACACGCCAAAAAAACATACTGGTAGGTTAATTAGCTGCTATTACATTGCCCTTAGTCTCTCTCTTGGTCTATGTGAGTGTATGTTAGGAGATGTAGACTGTAAGCTCCTATGGGGCAGGGACTGATGCGAGCGAGTTCTCTGTACAGCGTTGCAGAAATAGTGACGCTATATAAATAGCTGCAGCTGATGATGATATTATTAACAGGTGACTAACTGAATATTTTTTTTTTCATTCTGTGCGTGCTTTTGGGACTTTATATTCTACATATTTATTAGACGTATCCTGCAGTGTCTGTTATAGCAGAGCGGACCTAGACTTGTATTCATCAATAAATGTATCTACACAACCGCTCCTTTTTGAATACAGACACGAATATGCCTGATGTACATACGTTTAAAAAAAAACAAAAAAAAAAAAACACACACACACACACACACATTATGTCCGTTTTGCGTTTGCTAATAAATCAGGCCCCAAGCGTTTTTAAAGGGACAGCAGAGCATTTATCTCCTAGCAAGACAAGGAATATAAACTCCACCGTAATAGACAAAATAGAGCTCCATGATTCCTTTTATGTTAAAATTATAAACAACAAATATTTTACGGCCATTTTCATTTACAAGATTTGAAACGACTTCTTATTCCCCACAAAAATGCTGTGCATCATTAGGAGAATTCTCATACTGAATACTTTCCAGGTTAGAATGCAAAAATTTGTTGGGAAAGCATTTCATTTCTAAAGCAAACGTAAAATAGCCAAGATAACTCATTTTCTTCCTACAGGGTAAGTCATTATTCTGAAATGCAATTCTGGCATTCAAATTTAAGCTACACACATACTACCTGAGGAGTTCAACTAATCAAGGAAGTTTATAGCAATTTTAATTTGCTTAGGACTTAAAACGATGCAGGTTAGGACCCCAAATAGAATCTGCAAAAGAGATCTAAATAACTACCAATTGCTCTACAATTGTAAAGATTAATACGCATCCAATAGCAACTAACCATCCTGATTTTCGCAAAAGGAAAAAAAGTAATGAGTTGTACAAAATGTAAAAAAAATGTGCAACCCGCTGATAAGATATAGCACGAGAAACAGTTTGTTGTACTTACAATTAAGTGTGTGTGTGTGTGTACACTCACTTTTACTTTTCCTAACATGTCACATCAGAACAGATGACAATCAAAAGAAAATGATAAAATGAATTATCACTTTTATGATGGTGCCAATCGAACAACAGTTAGAGATGGCGGCACTGTCGGTCTGCTTTCTGCACTACCTACCAGAAATCTAAAACACCTACAAATGTGTGAAGGCTTACCGGGGAGCACCCAGCCTTATGCGGTGCACTTACCTTTTCAAATGCAAATTACAAATGCATTATTACAATACAAGACCAATTAATATACAACAGCTTCATTGAGCATTTTGTAAAATTATATATATATATATATATATATATATATATATATATATATATATATATATATATATATATATATATATATACATACATATACACACACATACATATACATACACACATATATCATTTGTTTGTTAATTATTTCTTATTTTATAATGCCAATGCCATGATAATATTAATGGTAATGGGACCAGCAAATAAATATTCCTGTTACGTCACACAGTAGTGGCCCCAGTTCATTTTATGCGTTTATAGCAATTATTCCAAAAATGATCTATAGCAATACTTTTAAAATTGATGGAAGTGTCAAACGATCCCTTTCGTATTACAATACAGAAATACTTAGTATTGACTCTGCATTGAGATACAAAGAAAAATATTTACGAACTATGCTAATTGTACCTCACATGTCCAATTAAATGCCTGTTACCCCTTAATGTGCCCAGACACACCCGAAATGTTCCTTGGCCACTCCCCCACTAATTACGCATCCGATTAAACAGGTCCCAGAGTTCAATCAAAGAGGGGGCGGGGGGGGGATAATGTGGACCTGTTATCCACAAAGAGACGAGGCAAATACTTTGTGGGCTGAACCAATATACTAAAAAAATAAAACAGAAACATCACCGAGGCAAATGGAAAAAATATATAAAATTAATGTTAGTGAAATAAGATTTGCAATGAGCTGCATGGTGACTTTCTACTTCTGAGTTTTTTCCTGTCCTTATTTAAACAAACGATTTACTTAACTTCATAATAAATAGAAATCATTGTGTAGATGTATCTGCCAAACTTGAGGGGGGGGGGTGCTGTTGCACCTACCTTTATCTTTGAACTGTGATGTATAGGTGGAGTTTTATCTTCTCTGGGTGGAATGTGAATTTCCCATTTCCCATAGTCCAGTTTCCTATACGGATGTGCAGTGGGGTTCCAATTATCTGAAACAGGAAAGAGGAAAACTATCAGTAATAGAACATTTGTACTAAAAAGAAGCCCGGAAACAACAATATAATGCATGCAAAATCTGCAGCATACCACTACCATCAATTAATATATTTAAGATATACCCCCCCAAGTATAAAAATGATGCACTTAACGATATGAATTTATTGATCACAGAAGGACTTGGGAAAAAATAAAAACACATATATATTATATCTCCTAGTCTGCAGTCACCACAGAGTTTTTATGTTAGGGGTAAGAAACGGGCAACTCACTATTGTGGAATCTATCACAGAAAAGGGCCGACAGTGGGATTGTTGCTCATAAATCTCATCCATTGTGTAATATTTGTTCTAAAGCTGAAGGGAATATTTGATCCCATTTATTTATTTATTATAGTCTGTTACTGCAGTTACCGGTATTATGGAATAATCGTTGTTCGCTCACAGTTGCTTCTAGACCAATAGGGAGGTTTGTATTATCAGAACAGGATGTATATTAGTTTAAGATCCTCTAACAGACAAACACACACATGGAAACATTACTAGCCTTTCCGGGACACCGTTTTATAACTTGGCTGAGGCATATCAGGGAGATTACTACAATTCCCCATATTCTTGTGCAGATATGTTTAGGGCAGAACTACAGATAGGGAGTAAATTCCAAACCAATAGCTAAATGAATTTTGGCTGTATGTCTGTCCTGTATGGAATTAGGAGTGTGGACATATTTTACTTTTATCATTATTATTATCCTTTATTTGTTTGGCGCCACAGGGGTTCCGCAGCGCCGTACATTAAGCTAGGGCTTCCATACATACCAGGATTGCCAATAGAGGCAGCACAGTGGCGAAGTGGTAGCACTTCTGCCTCACAGCGCTAGGGTCATGAGTTCAATTCCCGACCATGGCCTTATCTGTGCGGAGTTTGTATGTTCTCCCTGTGATTGCGTGGGTTTCCTCCGGGTGCTCCGGTTTCCTCCCACACTCCAAAAACATACTAGTAGGTTAATTGGTTGCTATCAAAATTGACCCTAGTCTCTACCTGTCTGTCTGTCTCCCTCTCTATGTGTGTGAGTGTGTGTCTATATTAGGGAATTTAGACTGTAAGCTCCAATGGGGCAGGGACAGATGTGAATGAGTTCTCTGTACAGCGCTGCGGAGTCAGTGGCGCTATATAAATAAATGATGATGATGATGATGAATAGAGTGCCCCCCCCCTTAAATATTTTCCTATAATTTAAACTGCTGATTCCCCTATAACCTGGTTCCCATAATGGTCTTGCTTTGTTTGAGACCCAATAGTAAGGATGGAGAGGATTATATGACCTGCACACACACTCCAGGTTATGTGGTTGTCCTGTTTTTTCCCCTTTTCAAAATGATGTTGATTCATAATCCAACATAGTGATGGGGTGTATTGCGTGCAACCCACACAGTATCCGCAGTTATGACCTTAAAATGCATCTATCCAGCTTGAGCCAAAATAATTTCAATGCAACAAAGAATCAAACAAACAAGGGAGGCATTGGCCTGGTTTAGATGTCCCATGACTTAGCCAGTCTGCCTAGCACACTGCCAACGTTCTCAGACCTGCAGAAAGTCCAAAAGCATTTCTCTTCCTGGCCAATTAAATAGCTACAGAATGAGAATTGCAGGATTCCAATAAAAGTTAGAATAACTCTGAACTAATGGTCTGCTATAGCTGCTTGACCCAGAACATTAAATATATGCACAACTATTAATATGTAAACATACAATAATATTAATAGAATATAACTGTGCTGTTTAAAAAGGTGTAAATTGTATATGGCATTCTATATTTACTAAACAACGTTAGTTACTATATATACTGTGAAAGGTTTCTATGAATATTTTTGCTGTAAGCAGGAGACAAATGGGAAGGCATTAAAGTTCACTCTGAGATTTAAATTTCTCTGTACCAGACAAATAGGAAGTTACCCACAGTGAGCAGGGGATTGGTACAGGGAACAATAATCTATATGCAATAGGTAGAAAATGTACAAGCAGCATCAATTTTACTGCTGCAGCAGCAGGTTTCATAGTAAATGTGATAGGTTCCCTGCAGGAAACATCTCTGCTGCCCTAGAATGTGGAGATAAAGGGCTGACAGATTTGTATTTTTTTTTTTTTTTCATTGAATTGAAGGAACGAAGTTCCAAAAAAGTATTCTTCATAAGCATGAACTTCACACACAAAATATAAACATATTAATACGAATGTGAAACAATGTAAAACTAAATAGAAAAAAGGCATTAAAAATAGTCACACTTGCTGCTTGAACTAAAGAAAAACATTTCTATGGAGGTGGACAATTTAATATTTCATTATTTACTTAAGAAAATCAGGTGAACACAATGGGCTTGATTCATTAAAGTAAACAAAAAAGGACTAACTGCACCTTGGCAAAACCATGTTGCATTGGAAGGGGGGGGGGGGAGGTAATTTTAAAATGTGGGGACAGCTTTACAATTGAGGTAGGGCATGTCCTAGATCAAATTTAAATTTCATTGTAAAAATAAAGCTATCAAGTATTTGTGTGCTACATGAAATAACAGTCAGTATTTAACTTATGTGCAAAATAATAAACTAATTTGCACCCCTTGCATTGTAACATGGTTTGTTCTGTAGAAAAATTACTCCTTTTTTTAGCCTTATTTTCCTTAAGGAACCAGTGCCAATATCTATAAGTACATAGTTGTTATGATAGGGCACAAATACACTTAAGACCGCATTGTACCCTGTGCCGGCTTTAGCAAGAATAACCTTCAATACTTTCTTATACTGTTCTTTGAAGACAAAGATTTCCTTATGCAGTATATTGGGGGATAAATGGAGTTTTAGGTATAAAAGAGAAAACAGAAAATAAATCACTCTAACACGATTCTTCCCATAACTACTTTTAAGCAATTGGTGAAAATCCACAAAACTAGGACAGCAAATGTACGCACTATACTTCTAAAGGATCCGAATGTCCGGTCTGGCCAACCTGTGGCTCTCCAGGTGTTGTGAAACTACAAGTCCCAGCATGCCTTGCCAGTAGATTGCCAGCCAATAGCTGGCAGAGCATGCTGAGACTTGTAGTTTCACAACACCTGGAAAGCCACAGGATGGCTAGGCCTGCTAATGTATTTAATTTTATATGCACCTGTAGGCACATATTGTTCAGTGGGAGTATGGGAATAAATCCATGGGTGGGCAAATATATATTGGACAGTGGTTCTTTTTGCAGTTTTTCTCCTTACCGTGCTGCCTATAATGGTTGGTGACTTGCAGAATAGCAACCTATGTCCCAGTCATAAACATCTGGCTGTTATACAATTGTTAGTCAGTACATTTGAAGCTGGATTGCCTCTTTAAAAAACACTCACTGAAATCGCCAGTAAGGAAAACGGCCTCAGCCCCCGGAGCCCATTCTTTGCAATATATTCCACCATCTGGCTGGGTGTGGATTCCAAATGAATGATAACTTCTTGAAAACTTCTCCAGACCACCTTCAAATCCTTCAAGGTTCTTCAAACGGTCCTTGAACAAAGCATACCTTCCAAGACAACAACAAGAAATTTATATCAGAACAGTACATACGAGATGAAAGTAAAGTCTCATATTTAATTCCCACCTACCTCCCCCAAAATATATTCCACACTCATTAGCTCCAGTCAGCACAAACAGTCCGTAAGTAGGATCCTGTTAATATACCAGCAAGTCAGTGCCAACTTTTGTCATTAATGACTATTAACAACAGGTGGCAATCATTGAATACTTTTTCTTTCTGTGCCTTCTTTTTGGAATTTATATTCCAACCATGTATTGGATGTATCCTGCAGTGTATTGTCTGTTAGAGCAGAGGTTTTTATTGTTTGTTTGTTTTTTAAACACACACAATTTACATTAATTTTGCGTGCCTTAATGTTTCTACCTCTGATGAAACTGCCTCCTAAGAGGTGGAGAAACGCGTCAGTAACGCTCATGTGTGCAGGTTTGGCCAAACATATTTAACTTTTATTATTTTTGCTCATGTAAGAACAGTGTGTATGCAGCGGTTCCAGCCTCCATTCCATCAAGTGAATTTTCTTTTTTGATCTAAGGGTACAACGACCAATTTATTTTGTTGATAATAGCAGTTACTGACTTCCCAAATAGCTTCTGTGGTTTCCTAAAACGGATTGAACCGATTGTTTTTTGAATGGATGTGGAGCTAATCCTTGTTAAGAACATGGTTAAACTGATTACCAATTGCATGTGAAGGAATATTCCTGGGTAAACTTCAGTTCCAATAATTCACCTTGGTACCATTAAGGAGGCACAAATTTGGCACTTTGAGTACAAAGTTTGGATCATAGGATAACTGTTCTTACAAGGACAATAATATCCAAAGGATTGGAGAACTGCATTATGAGCATTTTATAAGCATTACGGAGTTTGAGAAAAGCAGTCAGTATATACTGGAATGTAATTTTATTTTCATATTTGATTCTTATCATATAATCGACCACATTTAGCGTGATTACTATAGTTTATTTTATGTGATTTTTATCTTTTTAGATTGAGGTTTGCAATAAACTAGCATACACAGATATCATTTTAACCAGCGTTCTCTCGTTTATTAGTTTGTTTGTTTTGATTGTTTAACAGGTACAGTACCTGTTAATGCTGTAGCAGTGGTTGAATGAAGCACCCCAATAGACTCATTAGTGCCTATTTTTGCCTTGTAGTTTTCCTTTAATGAATCAGGCCCACAATCCCACAACTGAATCTATACTAACAACCACAAATGTTATTTATACACACGGCACACATATATAAATAGCCAAGTCTAGCTTGTGTTTATTTTATTAAATAGATCATTAAAAAGTTCACAAATCTTCAAAACTAAAATAAAAACTATTTTTATTTATTGAATTCCAGACATCTCCCTTAAGACTGCACAGCGAAGGTAAAATAAAGTTACAAATTGCTGGACAAGTCTTTGGGGTAAATTTACTAAAATGTAATGGAAAGTTTAGGGCTCCAGACGGTCAGATTGACTATTCAGCTATTTGGAGGCTCAATTTCAATCCATTGGCGATGTTACTTACTTGGTGTCTGTCCCGGTCTTTGAGGGGGAACCCAAACAAACTTATATTATCTTTTCCCCTTTTTTCTGTAGTGTAGTAGTAAAATACTTACCCTCCATCTTCTGGATTTTGAAGCGACATAATTCAATGGTTTATAATCTAAAAAAACAAACACACAGAACCACTCTGTAGTAAGTCCCAGCACAAATGAGTTGAACTTTGGCTAATCCGCACATTGAATATACGTACAGCTAATCAGTAGTCTCACGTTCCTGATTGACTGTCTGTCTGTTCAGTAGGCAGGCTAGGCAAAGTCTAACTCATTTTAGTCGGGACTTAGTACAGAGAAGCTGCATTGCTCTGAATGTGTTTATTTTTATTAGAAGCTAAAGGATTACGTTGGTTCAAGATCCAGAAGATGGAAGGTTAGTATTTTATTACTCCACTACAGAAAAAAGAGGGGAAGTTATTTATTAGTTAAAATACGGGCACAAAATGTATTTATTTAGAAAACAGGCAACGGTTTAATTCATATTAGAAAAAAGGGTGAAACTTATTTTTCTACGTTTTCAATGGCATCCAACTGCCAGAGGTACCAGGTAACTAGCACACCCCCTGCTTTAAAGGGAGGGAGGGTTCTTTTCCATTCATTTTTTTTCACAACGAATATAAGTACAAATCAGAATGGAGATTTTTTTAATTTAGTGCTTTGTAAAATGGTGACTTTAAAGAAGTTTGGCCTTAAATATATCTGAATTAGAAACCATCAAAAAAATAAGCCCATCAAAAAAATAAGCCCAATACCAGGCTTTTATAGACTTTATAGATAAAGTATTGCAATATACAATTGGGGGTATATATACACTAAACTGCAGGTTTGAAAACGTGGAGATGTTGCCTATAGCAACCAGATTCTAGCTGTCATTTTGTAGAATGTACTACATAAATGATAACTAGAATCTTATTGGTTGCTATAGGCATTAGTGGCGCTATATAAATAAATGATGATGATGATATTGCCTATAGCAACCAATAAGATTCTAGTTATCATTTATGTAGTACATTCTACAAAATGACAGCTAGAATCTGGTTGCTATAGGCAATATCATCATCATCATTTATTTATATAGCGCCACTAATTCCACAGCGCTGTACAGAGAATTCACTCACATCAGTCCCTGCTCCATTGGGGCTTACAGTCTAAATTCTCTAACACACACAGGCAGGCAGACAGACTAGGGTCAATTTGTTAGCAGCCAATTAACCTACCAGTATTTTCTTTTTGGAGTTAAGGAGGAAAATCGGAGCACCCGGAGGAAACACGGGGAGAACATACAAACTCCACACAGATAAGGCTATGGTCGGGAATTGAACTCATGACCCCAGTGCTGTAAGGCAGAAGTGCTAACCACTTAGCCACCGTGCTGCCCTAAACCCGCAGGTTAGTAAATATACCCCCTGGACTCAAGGGCAGAAGAGAAGCAGGTGCTGAGCAACTTGAAACTGAATGATCCTAACAACAATACACAAACCAATTAAAATTAAATAAAAAGTTGTGTTACTTAGAAAAGCTTCACAGGTTAAAACTATAACATTTAAAAGATAACAGAATTTCTGGATTAGATTGGGTTTCCAAATATTCAAGCACTTACATGTGTAGATTAAGTGGTGTGTGAGACTAAAGGATTATTAATGGATTATACATGATTAGATATGAATACTATTATTTTATAAATATATTCCCCCCCCCCCCCTAGATAAATTGGATAAAAAAAAATTAATAATCTTGGATCCATATCAGCAGATTTTTTAATTTGCATTTTGTATTGAACCCAACAAGAAACTGCTCATCTGTTGTATACAATTAGCCACCTAAATGTAACTACTATTGACACAAACAGTTTAACAATACAATGATGAATATTTCTAATCCACCTAATTACTTTATCCCGGGTAACATAAAATAATTCCCATTTATGCACACATTATAATCTAGGAAGTGTTCAGCATAGAATTCCAACAATTGCATTCAACCTTTTTTTTTTTTTTTTAGGAACTTGGCAGAGAATCAAACAGGACACTCATGTGGGCGAAAATCAATCTGTGCAAAATTACTTGTTCTCATGCTTTCTAATTTGGTTTTGCAATTTTAGCAAAAGAGTTTCGCAATCAGCTCAATCGATTTACAAGCAGCACAAGTTACAATGAGGTAATAACGCTTGCATCCTTTATATTCATCAAATCTGTAGACAGAAAATTGTCTGGTATAAATCTGTACTTCCAGACTTTTCATTGTAAACAAATGCATTACCACACATGCACATATCCCTTGTCACGTGCCATCCCAAGGGCGAGAGTAAAGTTCAAGGGTCAATAATATTTTCTCCCACTTCTGTCAAAAAACAAACAAACAAAAAAAAAAAACCTACTGCCTCTACCACCATTGTGAAGGGATGTAATGAGATGCTCTGCTGGGGAAACAATGTTACTATGAGTGAGTACACCTTCGACTGGTCAGCCAAGCAAGCAAGCGCATACTCAACTTATTAGGTTCAATTGTTCGCCCCTTTTCCAGTGTTTAAATAAAAGTGAGGCAACCGCAACACAACTAGACTTTTTTTTTGTAGAGATCCAGCAGCGTTACAATGAAAGCCGAGCGCTAAATGTTGGGTTGATACAACATCAACCTTCATCAGAAAAGACCTGCGGTTGCACTTGCCCACTTCAGATACAGCTTAAAAACAAGGAGGGGATCAGGCATTTCAAACAGGTGAACATTGTCTTTGTTGACCAGCCAGAGATGGGGCAAACTCTAACTACGGGTTGACAGAGGGAAGGGAACAGGTGTTAAAGTGTAATGTTTAATAAATCGATACGATTGTTTCTTTAATCGTCAGTTCATTGCATTTTACTAGGACACTATATATTTTTAATGTGGTGCATTTGTATTTTGGTGCATTGATCTACATGATAGGGTATTTATTTGGTTATTTATTTATTTACTCCATGAGCTTTATGCTTTGTTTGACTATATGAATTTACTGAAGTTCCCCACGATATTTAGTGTTGGGGTGCGTATTTATCGAGCCAGTTTTGTTTTTATTCCCAATGTTTGTATTATGCCCTTGGCTGATGAATTTTATGATATGATATTAGTTTTTAGCACTATTATATTAATTTGAAGACACTATATATGACACTCTTAAGTATTATCTGTTCAGGCACATTGGTTTCTGCTATTATCCTCAAGCACTCATATATGGGGTTTTTGACCAGCACCTCTTGACCCAATTATTATCTGTTTATTTTGAGGGTATATGAGCACAGATGTGGACATCCCACTTCTAAACAATATCCATTAGTCAAATTGAGAAATACTCCTACACAGATCAACTTTAGAAGATTACATTTTTTTTTAAAAAAAAACAAACAAATGAAGATACAAAGTAAAAGTTTGTATTCTGACTTCATTGGAGAGATATCAAGCATTGTTAACACCACTGACAAACTCCAAAGCCTCCTATCTACAGGACAGATATTCCTTTGAAGATCCTGTGAAGAATAGGAACCATATAACAATCTCCACAAGATATTGATCTTTGGACATTAACAGATATGGTCTATAATTTTTTTTCCATGTCTAATATATATAAGCCTAGCGGCGTGTGTTAGTGTGTGTGTGGAAAAAACTATTTTCTCAGAAAGGGCTCATCCAATTGACCTGAAATTTGGTATACTGACATTATTTGACAAAAAAATGATAATCGTGAAGTCAGTTAACTTCCATCATCCCCCCTTCCCCCCCGTGGGAGAGGTAGTAAAGGCTAAATTTACCAGTTGAGGGCTCAAATTCTTGACCGTGTGGGTATTTATTTACCAGAGCCTGTGTTTGGTCATGGACAATTGTATGTCGCATTTTCACGAGTACGGAGAAGCAGTGATGTGAAAGTGCAGGTTATGAATACTGCCCTTCAAGGAAGACTGATTGAGCACAGCGATAAGGTGTTTAGCAGAAACGTTGTGTATCGAGAGATTTTAGAACAGTAAAACTATGGAGATTAAGGATGTGGCGATGAAGATGAAGGATGAGGTGATGGAGAAGAATGATGAGGTGGTGACATGTGGACAAAACCACGTTAAAAACGGGCGCTTACGTCGGGAAGTAACGCTTTTCCCGAGGAGGCCTGGCCTAGCCCCAAATGCATGACAAGAACCTTTTTAACACCTTAAGTAGCTTGATTTGACTAGAATGCACGAGTATCATGCACGGGTTATCTTGTTATGAATGGTCATTCATGATATGATATCTTCTGAATTGCATTTAATCAAGTCGCAGATATTTATTGTCATTGTGTTTTCTGCAATTTTGATATTATTCATTAAATTTTCATTTTAGAACCACCGCTTCTATTAATTTTACGAAGATTTACTATCACACTGATCCTTCTTGAACCATATAAATGTAATCCAACACAAGCGCAGTTGTTTATATATTATGTTCATATTATATCAAGGAGGGCTATACCTTATTTTTCCGCTGCTGCTGTGTTGGACCGTTTAACTTGATTTTCTGAGTGCAGTGTACCCCAATTTATTTAATGTGTTCATCTTGACTACATTAACTCTCCCAAGTCATGATAAACATTTCAAAATTTTATGATTACGATTCAAGAGAGATTTCACCTCCTGTTGAACTCCTGAATAACTCCAGTAAACTAATATTATGGATGTCTATTCTTAAAAACGCACATCAAAAAGAAAAAAAAGAAAAACAAACACATTAAGCAAAAGAAAACAAAGAAAAAAAAAAAAACACAATACATGTTTAGCTCTGTCCTATTTTAACAGATACCATCTAATTCCTGAAATTCTCATGGCTTACGTCTAGGATTCATTGTTTGTATTTTAAAGCAGAGCTGCACAAATATGGTGAATGACCATTGGCCATTACTATCCATCAGTCAAAGTCATGCCGGTCACTCTGCTCCAAGTTGGTTTCGCTCAGGATATGGCTTCCTCAGTTTCTTGCTGTAGCCTTTGTTCTCTCCTTACGCCAACCTTAAAGGATGCAAAAGGGCTGGCACAGAATCCTTTATCCCTCGGAGCATGGTCTGAGCATAGGGGGGGGAGGGGGAAAGTAGGATGGGAGGGAGGAGACTTTGTGGGTGATGACTGAATGCTGCTTCTCACTTTTCTCTCTCCAAAGGTGTGTAAGACTCACCTCACAGCCACAGTCTCTGAGCAATATTCATCATCACTTATTTATATAGCGCCACTAATTCCGCAGCGCTGTACAGAGAACTCATTCACATCAGTCCCTGCTATATATATCTACTATATAATTGTTTAGTGGCGTGTGTGGAAAAAAAAAAAAACCAAGCTGCAGTGCCACCTGCTGGGCAGAGTTATACACTGACCTATATATTTCTTGAAGGAGAAGTGACAGTTGGGAGTGGTTGGTGGTTGCCGGGGGTGACAGTGGGGAGTTTTTAACACAAAGGGGGGTATTCAATTGTTGCCGTTAACTCGCTAAAACAAAAAAAAAACGAGCGCTCTAAAAATATTAGCGTTAATACGGTAATTACTCGCTAAATTTCATTTTCAGCGAGTAAACTACCGTATTAACGGTATTTACGCGCATATAACCTTATTAACGCTAATATTTTTAGAGCGCTCGTTTTTTTGTTTTAGCGCGTTAACGGCAACAATTGAATACCCCCCCTTAAGTAGTTAGATGAAGGATGAGGTGATGGAGTAAAATGATGAGGTGGTGACATGTGGACAAAACCACGTTAAAAAAGGGCGCTTGCGTCGGGAAGTAACGCTCTTCCCCTGAGGAGGCCTGGCCTAGCCCCAAATGCATGACAAGAACCTTTTTGACACCTTAAGTAGCTTGATTTGACTAGAATGCATGGAGTAGCATGCAAGGGTTAATATATATATATATATATATATTTATTTATTTCTGTCACATGAAATAGTGATAATAGATACATGTGGGACACCCATGTGCTGGCTAAGAATTCATAACATACAGCAACAGGACCATTCAAGAACAACAATCACCAACTGACTCTACCCAAAAGAACTGTTCAGGAACAACACCTCACACGGCCAAGCAGGGGCATACCCAGGTGAGCGCACACCATCAACTCCACTTCCACACAGCAAAGGACACAACACAGACACCCCCTTCTACACAACGCCATGGAAACTCTCATGAAACATATCCGGCAGGACCAGAAGCCCTCTACCCTCCTTTAGGTAGCCACCAACACTTCACTCACAAGAACAAACGTATTTATTACCTCCGCAAGTATTCATACCCATTGGCATTCGTTAAGAGCGTTTTACTACATATAAAGCAGGTCTGACACTAGAAACCATTGGTGTGTTTACTTGAATTTCCCTTAACACAACCTGGATTTTTTGCATTTACCACAGGTAAACACATTGGGAATGCATATGATGATCTTTTGAACTTTCAAAAATGCATATAAAATACAAATGGCGTTTGACATGTATTTACTAGCATTAAATGGAGCAATTTGTTGATTAAATCAGAGAGTGAACCGCAAAGTAACACTAGATACAGAAAAAATATCCACTGTATTTCATTTGTGCAGATCTCCATAGAGACACGTGTTATCTGACTCAATGCTTTGACCCTACTGTGCTGCATATTTGTGTCTTGATCTCCTGTTTATGTTTGCATGTTCTTAAACAATTCAGAAGTAAGAATAATGCACAAAACCATCATTCTTTTTAAAAGCTGATTCTTGGAATACTACCCAAGGAGAAACATTATGTAAGCAAACATTTATAAAAGATGACTTACAAAGACAAAGCAAGACTTTTACATCACATAGTTGGGAAAAGAGCTCAACTCTGAAATTATAATTATTGCATTCTGTCTTCTACACCAAGAAAATTGCAAATAGTTTCTATAACATATACTGTAAAACAGATCTTAATTTGAGTGGGAAAAAAAAAGAGGAATATTAAGTGAGAAAATCAGACAATGAGGGTTGATAGCCTATGTTTCATATTACACAAGAGAAAATAAACTGAAAGGTCAGTTGAACAGTTACAGCATTGCCCTTTTCCAAGGTAATCAGCAGAGCATGTAGCAGAGACGTGGATAGGGACGTGACTGGAAAGACAGTTAATAAAGTGCCACACTGCCATGGAAGGTGGAATAACAGATGGAATAAGGACAGTGATATTGCTTTATCGTTCTACGATGACACTTGAATCCAGCTAATGATTTATATAATATTATATTATACACACACATATATACATACATGAAACTCAGTGGTTTAGTTATATTTTTTCAGAATATGATTTCAGCTGTCTAATTCTGCTGCCTCGAACATAGGGAGACAAATGTAATTGTTTAATTACTTTCTACCTTAGTTAAATTATTGTTTTTAGTTCCCCATATTCCAATCAGCATAAAATGTTGGGTGGGGACGCACTGGCTATCTTGACAGCTGCAGTAGAAGTGAAGTGTAGCAAGCAGCTCAAGTTAGGAATGGGCAGTATACCGATATTATAGTGAAAGTAAAGGACTACAAGATCTATATTTTAGAACGCTTTCAATTCACAAGTAAGGTGAGCTTTAATCCACAAAAGTGTCAAGCAGTGTGCCAAAGTTTTGGCCAGCTAGTGACCTTCTTCAGGGTAAAAATATAAATAGACTGTGAAAGAGTTAACTTGGTTTGTTCAGAAAAATATTGTTCAGGCCTACAGTTTTGCAAGTCACAATAGGCTTTAGTTTTATTAACAAGTATCAAGGACACGCAAGAACTAAAACTATGATTATGAAATAACAGTTATGTCTAGTTTTACAGGACATGTATATCTTTCTTTGTAATATTTGCTGATGTTGGAATTTGTGTTTCACACTTGCGCTGTGCTAAGAAATCTATGCGACTAAAACATTATCTATAGATGATTTGTTTTGATAAATTCAGAATATATAGTACACCCCACCTGTGTGTGTATTTAGTGTCTCTCCGGTCGGAATGATATATCTCTACTGATCACTGAAGAAATATCGTTATCCACTGCTTGACACTCTTGTGAATTATACCATTTTTTTGACTAAAGACCTGAGAAGACCTTTATTAGCTGATTGAGTTAAATGTTGCAGTAAAGACCTATTTTCCCATTCTTCACTTTGGTGGTTAATCGGCCCAAAGTTCCTTCCTTTGCTAAAATGGAACCTCAGATCTGGGACCTGTTGTGTACCTATGCACCACCTAGACCCCTGCACCATCTGCAACGTTGATGACTAGTAGATACATACTCTACATCTCCATGCTTCCAGTCTGCTGCAGGGGATGGTTTCACACTGTGCAAAGCTCAATACCCCCTTTGCTACTACAGTCTCTCTACCCCTCTCTCTATATTGTAAGCCATCACGGACAGTGCCCTCAACCTTATGGGCCTGATGCTGAGATGAATGTAATTCATGGCAAAGACATAAGCATAAATTATATCCAATAAAATTACGTAATTTTATTAGTATGCAGAGTTGCACGTATCTTAAGTTACATGCTTATCTCCACAGTATGCAAATTGTATACATTTCAGTAAGATATGCTTAAAGTATACTATACATTAAAAAGCATGTCTTACACTACGGGCCATAAACTCCTAAAAATAAATAAATAAACAAGCACCCCCCCCCCCTCACCCAAAAATCCAGACCAGCTGTAGTAAGCAATAGCTACGGGTAAGCTGGAGCTTGTAGTACTACAAATGCTGACAAGCCCAACCACTTAAAAGGTGGCCAGGGTATGCCTACAGTGCACCGTGGACAAACTGTTGTTTTGACCATTTATTTACCAATAGCCATCACCCAGGGGTGTGGGAATAGCCCTAGTGCTTTCAGCACAGGACTGTTTTTTCCTAGAGGAGGGGCCTACAATTTTCTTTTTTGTGGACCTAATCCCCCTAGGGAATACAGCCTAGGGCTGGTTGGTACTCTGGCAGGACAAACCCATACAGCAGGTTTTCTGCTACAGTACAACCAGCCATGGCTGGCATAGTCTAGTGCCGGTATTAACATTTTCAGGAGGACCACGTTCTTTTTATCCCGATTTTGCCGTTATCAGCCTAGGTTGGCAGCACTAGGGCTGGTTAGGCTTTCTGGGGAGGTCCGTACATTTTTCAGTCAAGGGTCTCGACAGATCTCTATTCCAAGCATTTACAAACCTAGGCATGGAGGAGAATAGTGATGGAATACATCAGGACAGGAGAATTCCTACTTAGCAATTAAAAGAACAAAGGGTCAATCCTAAATTTGGTTAAGGGGCCAGAGGTTGTGATGAAATTACAAATTTGAAGGTAAGCCCAATGTTCTTGAGAAGCGAGACCAACTTCCTCTATAATTACCGAGAATGTACATATAACCTTTCGACTCAACGGCTTACTCACACAGTGCACCACAGCCCTAGTCCACCTCTCTAATGAACAGTGTTTAAGACCCGGGGGAAAGTCAGGGTTGCATATGAGGGGGGTGAGTGAAGAAAAGGAGAGACTGCCTTGATTATGCAACTGTCTCCCACATCCTAGGATTGGACTAATTGTGGGGTACAGGACTCTAGGGGTCTGGATAACCATGGCAGGGGATATGGAGTGGTGTGGGAGAGTGGAAATATTATATAATAAACCATTGCTTTGCGCTCTCTCACTGAGAACAATCGAAAATTCTTCTAAGCATTATAGCCTTACGATACATTTTTGTCCTTTTAATTTTTTTGATCAACATCAACACGCATCTTGCACCAAGGGGGAAGTAGGCACAACAGATACGTCTCTGAAGAGTACCTGTGCCTGCTTCCACCTCTACATGAGTAGTAAGGTGCATTAACACAACCTTACCGTACTTGGGTTAAGCAGAACGACCCTTTCCTCCATTCCACCTCTCTAAGCGTAAACTGGTGCAATGGGGTGATACATCTCACAGCCATTTTACTAAACATGCGCAGTATACAAAAGCATATTTTGCGATTCCGTGTTGGACTTATGAATAACTTACCATCAGCCCCTACGTCTCTTCTTTGACAGTTGTCTGTCGTCCTCGTTAGTCCCTGTCATGTCTTATGAATTTTTCTGTAGGATATGGGATTTGTTCTGTCAATTGCATCCATGCATTTATTATTATGCTTAACTCTTGTGCATACTGTTTTCATTTCAAATATGTCAGGTGCTATGGAATCTGTCGCGCCATATAAATAAACAATGATGTTGATGATATTAAGTCCACCTGTAATATTTTTCCTCACTTGCGGCTAAACATCAGAATTTTGGTTCTTGCCATAGTTAGGATGGTTTGAAGACCTAGCCAAAGTCAGTACAGGCTACATACCACTGGCGTTGTCATGCATTGCTTTAATGCTGGTAAAACATATGTCAAACATATTTGTGCTTGACATAAGTTATACCAGCATTAAAGAGATAATTGGATATGATGGGTTTACCTAAGGTAAAAACAAGAGAAATACTAAAAATATACTACTGGAATGCAACAGAAAAACACACATCAACAAACACATTTAAAAACTTTACAGGGTATGAGCCCGTATGTAGGAACCAACTTAAGGACAAAGTGAAGACACTAGGTGCCAGGCATCTGTAGCTTTGTCTTAGAGAGGTTAATAGGCAGGATCCCCGATTGCCAGCCGCTGCACGTGTGCGACAGCTATCTTTAAATGTACTCCAGCGCCGGTGGGATTAAAACACTGGCGCTGGGCACCGCATGCCTAAAATTAATATTTTCATTGGAAAAAAAAAAAAAGTTTTTTAAAGTGTGCGCCCAATCACACAATTAAAAGCACTTTATTTGTGTACATAAAAAACACAGATGTTTATATAAGAAAATCTACATTACAATTAAAGAGCAGTAAATTACATCATATCTAAAGCACATTCACAACACAGTAACAAATTGCAAGTATTCAAAATAGTACTAGACAGCATATTATGAGTCAACTCATTTTAGGTACAAAATAAAACTTAGCATTTATTTGATAAAACAATGGTTATACATTTTCCTATTTACCATAACAATACCCATGATTTAGCTTCCAAATCAACACCATAAGGAATTTTTTTTAAAAAAATAAATAAAATAAAAAGGTACTTTGAAAAAGTTTCAACACAAATAAAGGAGTTGATCTAATTGATTGCGGAAAATGCTTTTAATTTTGCTTCTGATCCAATTTTAAAAGCTACCAGCTGCATGCTATTTACAAAAGCAGACAGCACAGTCAATTATAAATGGAATATGCCTGGTCATTCATCCAAGCAAGAGTCAATGGCAATTATGAGGGGTGGGAAGAATGTAAGACAATATTTTTAGAATAGTTGCATACCTACTTTGTCATCTTAAATTCTTACAAGGGGAACATCATGTAGCAAGCTAGAAGCATGATTTTTGTCTGGTCGACTGGTAATACGAATATGCTACAAACCTTATAAATTCAATTAAATAAATGACCTGATGTATATATTCATTTGTTATTGTTTTGTTGAATTTTCGTCACATTATATCCTAAAAATTATATTTATTATACATACATAACACAGCTGTTTAAAGGGTATCTCCATCCACAAAAAGAGCATTTTAAATACACCACAATACGTCATCACCCTTTTTTTTCTGATTCTTGAGCCTAAAGCATTTGCATTAGAGCAGTGAAGTGTTTTAGGCTACACACGTAATTTGGTAATGCCATGTAGTGTAATGATCTTCAATCACTTAATTGCGCAATTTAATTTCTTCACAAGTTTCCAGTGGTTAGTCTTGTCCATAGAGTTTAATGGAGATATGAATATCATCACAAATGCGCATATGAAATTCTCTCATTTTACACTTTTTGGACTATTCACTAATCATTTCCTTACTTTTAAACATATTAACTATCTATATGACAGTCATGAATTGATGACACTATATATTTTGGAATACTGAACACCATTCTATCAGGGGAATTATTTCTGGCACTTTGAATATTTTCTTTGTTTTCTGAATGCTATCATGTACACCATCCCATTTCTCTCCTCCCCTTTGCCTACAAACTACTTGAGTGTCTTGTGTACAACACCCTATCTCACTTTGAGACCTCACACACCATTCTCAACTCACTGCACTCAGGCTTCTGCCCCAACATTTCACTGAGACTGCACTCACAAAACTGAACAATGACCCACTTATAGTCTAAGGGTCACTTCTCCACTTTTCCCTTTTGGACCTCTGTTGCTTTCAACACTGTTGCTTACCCTTTTCTCTTGAACACCCTTCACTCCATTGGTCTTCGTTACACAGTTCTTTCCTGGGTCACTTTCTACCTATTGAACTGCTACTTTAGAGTCTAGTTCTGGCACATCCTATCTCCACTCACTATCTGTTAGGGTCCCTCAGAGCTCTGTTCTTTGCCTTCTGCAGTTCTTCATTTACACCTCTTCTCTTGGGATACTAATTTCCTCATTCGACCTTCAATATCTGCACTGATGACACCCAAACCTACCACCTCTCCCTGTTATGAACACCACAACCAGCAACTGATAACCCCTATACATAACCTATGGCGATAGATGTTTTTTTTACCACTAGCAGCCACCTTTCTCAGAACTACACTGTTCACTGCTATGCGGATGCCCCCTGGACTTGATCCCAGTAGTGTATAGTTGTTAACAGCTGTGAGTGAGGAATAGTCAGGGAAACCGCTATGGAGCAACACAGACAAAAAAAAAAGACAAACAAGACACAAAAAAGGATGGTCAATTGATAAGCTGGGTCAGAGGACAGGAGGGGTACTTGACGCCAATAAACAGGAAGAGAGCTCAAGGGCAGGCAGGGATCCAACAGCAAGGGTCAATAAACAAAGCCAAACACACTGAATCCAGCAGCAAAAAGATATTCCAACCTACACAAGGATAAAGATACAGGTAAGCTCAACACCAGCAAGGCAATTATGCCAATGAGTGTGTTTATGTAGGTCCTGGACAATCAGCTGCTGGGTAGAAATCGAGTGAGCAGAGAGTGTTGACTCCTCAGCTGCTAGGTAGTGAACAGTAATGAGTCTTGCAAGAGCTGATAAATCAGCTGCAATGTAAAATCCCCGTCAGCAGCTCAGGAAGCACGATGAGTGTGGTTGCTCAGCAACAGAAACACAACAACTTTGACACTCAGCAAAATCTGGAATGGATTTCTAAGACAATAGAGCAGCAAAAACATAACACTTCCCTTCTGTACTATCTTTGTAACCTAAAGTCTCTCTGCTATCGCCTCACATCTGGCAATCAGCTCTCATTTCTCTCTACAAGGCTTCTACTGTGCCGTTACCCAGTTATGGAATATCTCTACCAAGCCTGATCGGGCTTTCCCACAGCCTTCAAATCTTTAAATGTGTTCTGAAAACCCATTTCTTTTTTACAGCTTACCCTACTCCCACCTATACTACCCACACTAATGCACCCTTACAAAAGTCACGATCTCTACTCTGAGTCACACTCACTTTGTTTTAACAGTGCATTCTTCCAATTAGAATGGAAGCTCTCTAATTATCAGTGCCCTCCCTACACTTTGTTTTCATGTCTTCCTTTATTTTGTCTACTTTGTATTGTTCTTATTTTATGTAAATCCTGGTTTCCCCACTGTGTAACCCTACAATAATTTCACTCTGCAATGAATGTGGCTTGTTTTTGTGATAGAACCATGTTATGTATTTTATATAATATCCTTTTTAATCATGTTCGGATAAAAAAAATAACAAAATATGTTACACAGTGCACTATGGTGGTCTCACCTGAATCCCATTTATTACAAACAAAGCTAAACACTTGGGTCAGGTCTTCTGTGCTTTTCCTTCCTACAGTTGTAGGATACAAACATTTTCTTTTCTCTTAGGGTCATTCAGTTCTAAATGCATAAAATCTCAGTGAACCACATTGTTTTTTCTTAAGTGATTAATCTCATGGGATTTGAATACTGAAAATCATGAGTGTAGTTTAGCCCTTATGCTAGCCTCACAAGAAGCGATATTGCCAATATCACAGCAGGTGTGGCCGAATTTTATAGAATCACTATCGAGCACATTGGTAAATACTGATGGAGATGACTGAAGCTTTCCATTATTAGCCTATGTATGCGGCTGAATTTAACACTGATCCAGTCTTGTCGAAGTATTGCGCCATTCTGCCAAGTTACTTTAGACTGCCATTGCCTTTTAATGTCTTAATCTTTCCAAGCAAAAATGGATAAAGTTTATTCAGGACATATAGGGTGTTTTTTGAATAACATATTAGGAGAGATAGCTCTTGGACTTAAACCAAAAAAAGTTAACACACCTTTCCATACTTATTCCTGTTGTTGTTTTTACAAAGGGGGAGAGATGGGACTATAAATGTAGATGAACTACATTTAAATGAATTACAGATGCTGAGGGATGAATGTTGATGGAGAAAGAGGGAGCACGGTGGCTTAGGGGTTAGCACTTCTGACTCACAGCACTGGGGTCATAAGTTCGATTCCCAACCATAGCCTTATCGGTGTGGAGTTTGTATGTTCTCCCCGTATTTGTGTGTGTTTCCTCCAAGTGCTCCAGTTTCCTCCCACACACCAAAAAAACATACTGGTAGGTTAACTGACTACAATCAAATTGACACTAGTATGTCTGTGTGTATGTTAGGGAATTTAGACTATAAGCTCTATTGGGGCAGGGACTGATGCGAGTGCGTTCTCTGTACAGTGCTGCTGAGTTAGTGGGAAGACAGACTGATTAACAAGGAGCTTTCTTTTTTTTTTTTTTACCTTATTTACGTTGTGAAAGCTCCTTACAGATTATAAGCTGTCCCAGTAGGATGCAACCAATAAAACGGCAAGGAAAGTCTTACAGGACTAGATAAACTTTATTTGGGGTTAATAACAATCACTTTCATTACTGGTAGGTGTATGTTAGTTACCTTTGAACAGAATTTTGAATGTGACCAACTATGAACACAGCTACAACCCCATTGTGAAAAGGCAAGCACACTTATGCAACAAGAGTACTATAGATTTTTTTTATTGTCACCTCTTTTTTTCTAACAATGTCTACTTGTTTTGTTGGCTGTAAAGTTACAATAAAGGTGGTATAAGGTTTGACATATTTTATCTTGATTCCAGGTTGTACACAAACACCTACAATTTCAATAATAGTGTGTACACTTTTTATATCATATATTATAAAATATTTATATATTATATATAATTTATTGTGATTATATATATATATATATATAATCTATCGCAAGCTTAGTGACCCATAGAAGATTTAAACAAAGCCTTTAATTGCTCCAACACTACCACATTTAAAATAAAAAATACTTGTCTTTCAAAAATTACTATTAAACTATACTGTATACCTTATACCATTCCTCCTGCAGTCTTCTCACACTTTTGTAAGTGTGGATTAATAGAAAGAGACTTCAGCAAAGGGTTCGGAAACAGCTAATACTATTTGTTTGATTAGATAACTTGTCTAAAATGACCCTCAACTCTTTTTATTGCTCAAAGCTTACAGCAGACAGGAAACTGGAGAGAAGAGAACACAGGAGAAGTACTATTAAATGATTAATTTGAGTCACTTGTTTCAATTAATGATACGATAAATAGCTTTGGGACTGTTATAATAGAATGCCCAACAATACTGTGAACAAAAAAAACAGCATTACAGATTTTGAGGTCAATGACAGTTGATTTGCCGTTCCATCAATTTTGCAATCAAATGTGGCAATAGCCAAGCTGTTTACAAGTGTTACATCACTCTATTTTCAACACTGTGAAAATCAGATAACACTAAAACTACTCTTTCCTTAATGTTGCAATGCTCTCATTATTAGTCATCATTATTGGTTTGAAAGGTGAGGTATAAAACAGGTGGGAATGAAAAGTGTTAGACACTTTTGGAGGAGTTGTTACACACCTCCCTCTTTGAGCAGGCGAGTACATTGATGGGAATCCCTCCTCTAAGACAGATTTCCCAGTACCTTGTACTAGTGAACACTGCTGAAATATTGCATAAGTTCTGTAGGAAAGTTGCAGGCTATCGGCATGTCCTCAATTTTTCTTTGCAGTCAGATCAGCATGCAAGGTTTCGATGTCACATGACATGCATAAAAGTGATTGGTCTATAAAACCTGAACTGCTGTCATGTGACAGGGAAACAGTTTCCTAGTTATTACGGTCACCGTGCAGCGTTTTTCTGACTGCTAAAACATGCAATCAGGAGCATCCGTGCGACACTACCTCACTTTCAAAGAGATCAATATAATACTGATTAAAACTGGGGAATGCAAATTCAATTATGATTATTATTTAACATAATATTCTCACATGTTGGAAGGCCAAGTGGTGCAGGGGGATCCCAAATCTGGGTTCTCCTACAAAACAAGCATATAAAATACATGGGACTCTGATAATAGTAACCATTTCATAGACTATAAGATCCGGGTTAGACTAGGAGTTATAGTTACTAAACTGTGGGTTTGAAAAAGTGAAGACATTGCAACCAGATTCTATATATCATTTATTAGTACATTCTACATAATGACAGCGAGACGCTGATTGGTTGCTATAGGCAACATCTCAACTTTTCAAAGACTCGCAATATAGTAAATATAGCCCAAGATCTAAAAAAAAAAAAAAAAAAAATAATAAGAAAAAATAATTAAAAAAATGCTGACATTTATCAGAATCTCCGGACCGCACATTCAACAGTGTGACACTGAAGGCAGTTTCTTATAAGTGTTATAGATTGACATTGTAGCAGGTGAATTAGACATACTACTGTGTTTATATTTCCAGATCTCACTAGGATAAAAACAGCAAGTTCTTTGCATATAGAGTAGAAAAATAAGAGATGAAAAATGACAATAGTGATGTAGTATAAGGTTTTTTCAATGCCCCCACTGTGAAAAGTAACTGGCGGAAAGATAAGGTACGCACAATCAAAACAAGTTCTGAATTTGAATATAGCTTTGTTTTTGTTTCCAAAAGTATGTACAGTAGGACACTGAAATTGTATTAAGTCCTGATGTACAAATCAATAATAGTATGCAAATTACTGCATACAATTGGCAAGCTAGAGAGCAATACCATGGCAATCAGCTAACAAAGTGAAGTACACTTTGTACTTTATATATACAAAGAAAATAATCCACAACTTTGTGAAAGCTCATCATTACAGCTCCCGAGATCTCCCAGTAAATATGATTTTTTTTTTATCACTTCTACATAACATTTCATGAATGTAGTTTTAAAATAATTTTGACTCTCGTTCCCCTTTAAGTATAAGAAAAGCCTTATGCAGCATAAATTGTTTCTTGTAAAACCTATGCCTCGATTAAAGTGTGTGACTAAAGATGTAGGATGTACTTTGACACAAATATGCCAGGCAGATAGCACTATGCAGAGAGTAACTTCAGAATAATCCAGTGGATTCCAAACTTTTTCAGTTCAAGGCACCCTTAGGGTCTCCAGAAATGTTTCAAGGCACCCCTAAGCCAAAATGATTACCAAGTAGTCCCCCACCTTGCTTACCACTGGCCCTGGCCGAGGCACCCCTGTGAGATATCCAATGCACCCCAGGGAGCCTAGGCGCACAGTTTGGGAACCACTGGATTAATCAGAGTTGTTCTGACACTGAAGGAAATCTAAGATATCACATTTCATACCGTTGTAAGCTTTTTTTGCTGTTTAGTTCCACCTTAAGTTATCAGTTGATACAGTAAAAGCAGTTATAATAAGGGTGAAAGACAGGCCCCAATTGTAAAGCGCTACGGAATTTGCTGGCGCTATATAAATAAATGTTGATGATGATGATCAGAGTAGATATTACCTTCATTATCTAATCATTCCGTTTTTACAAACTCTTTAAGGAGGGAGGGTTGCACAATCTGAAGCTCCAGGGTTGTAATCAAGCAATGAGACAGATCAGAAAAGTATCCCAATGACTATGAATGAAATCAGTGCCTCAGTTATAAAACAAAACAGCAGGGCCTGGGCCGGAGAATATGCTACACTTTGGGATTAAGATGCAACTGATCCAATGTCCAGCTTTATGGCAGCCTGAAGATTCTGAATCGTAGTCTGACAACAGCTGAAGTATCAAATGGCTGCATTTCCTGTTGTCTGAGTACAGAGAAGTCAAAACCTCTGAATGGTGTAATAGACATACACTAAAATACACAACATAAAAGGCTGAAGGGTCATGCAGTTTGTACTTTCTCACCATGTTTGTGTGGGTTTCCTCCCACATTTTAAAGACATACTGATAGGTTAATTAGCTTCAGTACGTGTGTGTGTGTGTGTGTGTGTGTGTGTGTGTGTGTAAATAGACTGTAAGCTGCACTGTGGCAGGGACTGATGTGAATGATTTAAAATTATCTGTAAAGCACTACAGAATATGAAAGCGCTATATAAATGACTTACTAATATAAATGATAGATGGATAGTGTTTTACTCTACCTCCTCTGAAAGTCCTTCTTGTAGGGCTTGAGGTGAGGGTCTTGCTCCAATAGCTTGTGCAGTTCAGGAACCAGCAGCACCTCTTCATTGCTATCCATGTTGACATCCATTTCACTGCAATGGACACTAGAAATAACAGAGACACAAGCCTGCCTTTACTTCAAGGATTTTCCAATTCAATGGGATTTGCTAAATTAAGCTTGGCTGCGACCAGACGCACAATACTCTGTCATGTCAATGACCCTGTTATCACCTTGCCACAGAATGTCAGAGAGCACAGCCACTGGCACACATATCCTATGACAGCCACACACTTCTTACATTCACTATACACTTTTATGCTTAAATGTTGCTGTTTTAAATAGAATGCAACATTATTATAATACATTATCATGGAAAACGACAGTAAATGCATATATTTTCACTTTGCAGAAAATCAAATAAACTTAGTTTAAACGATCATCAAATATGTACACCACAGCAAAAAAAGCCATAACACAAAAATAAAATAAAAACAGTCTATGCCCCCATGTCAAGGTGTTGTTCAGTCCCTGTTAGACTATAAATGTGCAAATGGTTTCACTAGAGGGATCAACAATACAAAACAAATGTCTGCCAAAAGTGAAACATGCAATCTACAGGGTGAACATCCAAGTACAGTATGTTGCATATATAGGCTGCTCTCACCCAGTCTCATCCATGCCGCTCAGTAGAAGCTGGTTGATATTTGGGGACGTGCTGTCACTACACGCTGCTCCCCCTCCCACTTCCAGCCCTATAGACTGCGACAGTCACTTCCTGGTCCTGGGGAACAGGTGACTGTCTCTAGCCAATCAGCGTCCAGGACCGTCGGGCAGACAAGAGGGTTCTCTGTAACCATACTGGGCCGAGCTAGCCTGGCCTCTCTCACACTGGACGCCGCTCATTGGAGTCTGGGCAGCACGCTGCTTACGTCTCTTCACATGGATCTTATTATTGTTGTGCTAGAAGCTGACAAGTTACTTTGTGTTGTGTGTGAAATGCTGCTGAATAGTGTTTTATATATTGTGTTTAATCAGAACAGGTGACTAATGCAATACACATGAACATCCAGTTATTCTTTACTTCATATTAATTAATAGTTTAGATAGTTGCTCACATATACATATAGTTGCTCACATATACATATGATAACATTGCATTAACCCCCAATGTTGTGATTTTCAAATGTTTAACTGCAACATTATTTGATCTTTTAGACATTGTATTAATTGTAAAGTTATTCTTCATATTATTGTTACCAAAGGCATCTGAAGGATTAAAATTTGTCCTTTTAAAAAGTAAGAGAAGCCACTGTTTGAAGCTGCAGCACCATCTAGTAATTAGATTCTAGTGTAGGACACAGACCCCAGCTGGAGTACCAGGTACTGCTCAGTACTCAGGGGCTGTTTGGGCACGGAGACATCTTAACCTGGGAGGATGTAAATTAGGGAGACTGCGAACAATTGGCATATTCACATGGTTTGACCATTGTGGGTTTGTTCTTATAAGACAATTAATTGTATTAACAAAAATATTTTAAAGAGCTGTAATCAAATGTAATGTAGCCCATCTGACCAGTGTTTAATGCAGAGCATACAATAATTCACTGTTTTGTAATTCTGCAAACTATGTGTGCCTAGGTTTGCTGTAAAAAAAGAAATCCGAAGAGTGACATGGTGCAATAGATATCACTAACGAGACAACTGACAGCCAGAAAGTTGGAAGCCATGTCTCGTTCACTGCTGCTCCGCATACCATTGAAGGGGTCTTCTTAGGGGAGGGAAAGGGGGCTGGTAGCAGCACAGCTTGTTGGATGCTCTCGATGCGCCCACAGGAGAATGTGGCGCTGACTGCACCCCCTTCTCATGCGTATGCTACCGCTAAGTGACGGTGGTTACACATTTTTCCAAACCCCCCAACTTAAAAGTTGTGCAGTATGCTAGTAGAAGGGGCGTACAGGGTGGCCTCTGCTTTGCCACTGTGTACCTCCTCTCTATAGGGCAGTAGTAGTGAATGGTAAAATTTGATGAGACTGTGGATATAAATCTTAAAACCCAGGACACAAGTAGTTTAAATGTGGGACACTTCTAAAAGTTTATATCTCTACCAGGGAAATCCTGATATATGGAGCCTTCTGAAGCTAGGGGTCCTTTTTGACTCACCCGTAAACTCTTATGCAAGTTTTTCAAATACAATATGTTGCTATGAAATTTTTAGGTCTAGAGCCCTATGTTAATATGCATATGTGAACTTTAAATTTTATTGGTGTATGTCCGGTATGTGATTATATGAAGAGTTCTATTGACAGCATCTGTAAAGTAACACATAGTACACCATCAAAATAACAAAGAGGTTGGTTCTACCTATGGAATCTAGCCCCATGCTAACCTGCCTGGGGATGGCTTGGCATTATGACAGAGGGGCCCCACTCTGCGGGTTTCCCTGCTATAGTGCCACCAGTCCAGGCTGGCAAAGCCTTGTGCTGGTAATGGGGGGTGCTATTTGGCCCCCTGATTTTGCTAGTACCAGCCTTGGCTGGCAGCACTAGAGTTGTTTAAGCTGTTGGGGGGGGGGGCTACAAGCACAACATTTATTTGATTTTTTACTACATATATTGATTTGTTTACATCAATGTCAAGACTGTACACTTTACATGCCAACATTTCATATCCAACCCAGTGATGCTGATAACAGCATTTTCTCTAGTCATATAAGTCTGGAATAAAAAAACTGCATTGATTGGTTGTAGCTGCTGATTGCATGTGTACATAGTTATCTAAAGTAAAGTTTGCCCAGCTGTATTTATACACGTACATGTAGACTTGTGCTTGAGCATTGCAAAGGATGTTCTGTTAAACTTCTGCAAAGAAAATTTAGTTGAATCCCTTCCCTCCTGCCCTTGGTATATAAATATCCATGGTTGGTGGGCTTTTGCAATGTTAGTGGTCTGGAACCATTACTTACAGCCCTGTCCATGCGTTCTCTATATAGATAGCTCAAAGTAAGCGATTTGCACAGCTCTGTGAGGAAGTCTAGACATGCCAATGATCTTAAGAAATCCTGTGAAGTCACATAAATGACATGTGGGATTTCCCTAGGTGTAGGAAAGCCAAGGGAAATCTGTGTAAGATCTGCCTTGTCAGCACTGACTATCCTAGGGCATCATCTACAGTTAGGTGCAAATATAGCTGTAGGATGCATTTTTTTTTTCGTTCGCATGAAGCAAAAATACGACCAGCTTTGGCATGTAGCAAACAAATATTTGTCAGCTTTGTTTTTACACTGCGATTTAGAGTAGAGATATCTAACCTTAGATTGTACGCTCCTCTGAGCAGGGCCATCTCTCCTCCTGTTTCCACCACTTCTAACTCTGCTCTCCAGCTACTTAGCCCTCCTCCTCGAGGGTCCTCCACCCCACATCCACTCTCGCTCCCCCCTCCCCACTGGGGGTCTCCCTGTCTTCCGCGCCCTCCTTCTTGGGCCCCGTCGTTTGCGGATCCTCCCTCCCCCTTCCCCGCCCTCTCTAGCTGTGCATTGAGCATACTGAGTTGCTGTGTTTACTGTACTGTGCTGTCTCCCATTGTATTGTGATTTTGTTTGTCTCTGTACGGCGCTGCGGATGCCTTGTGGCGCCTTATAAATAAATATTAATAATAATAATAATAATAACCTGTCTGCACTTAACTTTTTTAATTTGTTTTTTAATTCGTTTTTTTTACTGATGTTTCCTGTTATTCTCAATCCAATGTGCCTAACAAGAGATCTTTATTTTATAGTGATACCAAAATAGATCCCTATCTATTCTGAAATAAATTGTACTTTTAATAGATTCTCTTAACTAACACTTGACAGAACTGTCACATGTGAACTTGTCACAAATTAAATCATAAAGTCCTGCAGAGGTTAAGGGATGAGGAAAATGAACTGATGAAAGTTTAACTGAGGCTGGTAAAATGGTTAAATGAACAACCTGTGGTGAGATATGACAGGAAATAAGGAAATATGTACGCTAGCATTCTGCTCTGTGACCGGGCCATCAAGATTACTGAGTTTAGTGTAAATGGGTTGTGGTGAATGGACAGAATGAGCTGTGAGATGCATGCTGTTCCTCACAACACATCCATGCATCTTTTCACATTTAACTTTTTCATCAATCAATCTTGATAGCTACCAAAAGTTCCATTTAAAATGGATTTCAGGGTAAGAGGCTTCTTCTAGCAGCCAAGAAAAGCCATTTTTGACAAGAGGAAGGGGATTATTGCTTTTAGTCTATACAAACCATATCTACTTTTCTTTAATCCTTCATGTGACCAACAGCCAAACAGGTATATTTACCAAAATATTTGTGTATTGCATGGGAATGGCATTTCCAAAATGAATAATGCTTTTCAGAAAAACGAGTGCTCAGTTATATTTTCTGCAGGAGTCAGGTTACAACATATGACCAGTGATCCAGTTAAGGAGGTAGCAATGAATGGTTATACTGGCTTAAGTATGCAAGGAGCCCAATTACCAACACATAGTACTTTTCCTGGGATATACCCCCCAACGCCATGGAGGAAAAAAAATCAGGATTAAAATTGGTCAAGTCATGAATCAGTTGAGCTAAGTGTTACGGCTTCCATTGATGTCGGATAAATTCTTAGAACCAGACTGAGAAAGGTCTTAACTTATAGTAAACCGCCTTTTCCGTAGAGAGCGATGTTCTCACAGGTGCTCAGATGCCCCCAGGACTTGAGCTCAAAGTAGTAAGAATTTATCACATGCCAGGTAACGAGGGTGTATGGAGATTTTAGAAGTGGGCGGACTGAGAAGATACACCAGATAGTAGACAAGAGGTAACCAGAGGAAATGGTTCAGGCAGCGTACCAGATAAATGGAGACAAGCTGAAGTGGGGGTGGGCAGCAAGCAAGAGAGGACGAGTAAACAAAGCCAAAGGGGCAAGACGGGCAGCAGACAAGGTATAATTACGAACAAGCAGAAGTTGAGGTAAACTAAAGTCAGCAACACCAGGCACACCAGTATAACCAACAGGGAGGCTAAAACCCTCCCTGCCATGTAAACCATTAAGGACCAATCAAAATGCTTCATTGGGGACGAACACCCCAACAGTTGGTAATTGCAGTCATGTGACTGCAGTCACTGAACAAAGTGTCCAGGGAGAGAAGGTTGAGTGGATTCATGTCTGGGATTCAGCATCATAAAATTTGAACACCAAGCCCGCTGCCTTGGTGTCACACTTGATTCTGCCCACTGCTTTATTCTTCACATCCAGACTCTCTCCCAGTCCTGTCGATTCCACCTTAAAAACATTGCCAGGATACAGCCTTTACTTATTCAACATGCTATCAAAACTTTTATCCATTCTCTCATCATCTGCTATCTTGACTACTGCAACCTCCTACTATCTGTCATTCCCGACACCCATATAGCCACACTTCAATACATATTAAATGCTGCTGCAAGATTGATCTTCCTCTCTATCTGCTCCACATCAGCTGCAACACTTTGCAAATCCCTACACTGGCTCCCTGTGTCTTCCAGAATTTAATTCAAATTGCTCACTCTTACCTGCAGATCCCTCAACAACACTACCCCTTCATACATCTCAAATCTCATACCAAAATACTCACCCTCCCGCCCTCTTAGACCTACCTCTGACCTGTGTCTTGTCTTGTCTCTGGTAACCACATCTCACTCGCGCATACAAGACTTCTCCGATGCTACTCCCCACATATGGAGTTCCCTACCATGCCCGATCATTCTTTCCCATAGCCTACAAATCATTGGATGTTCTCTAATAACCCATCTATTTTTTAAAGCTTACCTTATCCCTGGTGATACTATTCACACTAATACACCCTCACAGCTGTCCCAATACCCACTCTAAGCCACACTTGCGCCTCTTGTTTCAGCTGTGCCCTCTTCCACTTAGAATGTATACTCTAATGAGCAGGGTCCTTCATACCCTTTATTTTCATGTCTGCATTTATTTTGTCTGTTCTTGTTTTTATGTATGCCCTTGTTTTCCCTACTGTACAGCGCTGTGGAGCACTGTGGCGCCTTACAAATCTACATTAATAATAATAGTAATTGGTCAATGTTATATGAACTTTGTTATACTTTTATAAAAAAGAAGAGAAAAAAGAGAGAGTGTCAGGATAAGTGCATAAATCTGATATGATGAAATAGTATATTGAATGTCAGGGCCCAAATAAAACATTGCATTGATACCTAAATAAACCTAATTTGGGGAAACTGGCAAATGACTGGGCGGCAGTTTTGAAGGGTTTCAGTCCCACGGAATGGGTTATTACGCCCCACTTTATGATTGTCACTGGGGTACAGAAGGTCAGATGGCCAGTTGGATGGGCACAGCATACATGACCCATGGTTTGGTTAATGGTTTGGTTTTGTGGTTCTTGGTTGCCCAGTATGCAACTGAGTGAGCCCAAAAGCTCAGATTTACTCCAGACTGGCCTGGCCGGGGCAGTATCTCTGGGGAGCTGAGCATCACACAGCTGCCCTGGTGACCTTACCTTGTTAAATCAGACAATAGAAAATCTTCAATATGGCCTTATTTTGAAAATAGAGGCCAAAGCCTCTACTTTTCCAGTCAGATCGGTTTGGAGAATGATCACACACAAGATAGGATGTGATGGGAAATGGAACATATTATAAGTGATTGATATTTCTGGATTTGCTGTTGTGAGTAAACTACTGTAATGCTTGAGATAATTAAATATTGTATAATACTCCTCAAGAGGTTTCTCAACCTTTGCAGTGTTTGTGTAGATCCAGTGTGTATTAATCTTTGTTTGCTCATGTTCAATTTATTTGTATAAAAATGGAAAGATAAAATCTGCTTTTTTTTAAATCTGGAATAGAATATTGCAAGTGTTTTTATACTTATGTTGTAGAGTTTTTACCATGCGCGATACCACTGCTGTGATGTTCTAAATTTATCAACACAATGTTTTATTATTTTTGTTATAGCCTGCAAGTATTATAGTTTCACTGCTGTATTTTAAGAAATTGTTTTGCCCAAATGATTGAACACAGTGAAATTTTCATGCTTTATATGCTGGAGAAGTGGATCTACAGCGAGATTTACTTTTGCCTTCTTCAGAAATTAAGCGTTTGGAAACCCAATCTAGATATCTTGCATTTGCCCCCTGATATTTCGCTCAAATAGTCTAGAATTGTATTATAGTCAAATATTTGGTCATTTTATTTGGGGACACTGATTTCACTGTGAGGTCATTGCTTCTGGGGCCTGATTCATTAAGGAAAGTTTAGCAAAAAAATAAGTACATTTTCTCCTAAACAAAACCGTGTTACAATGCAAGGGGTACAGTTAATTATTTAGTATGTAAGTTAAATACTGTCTTTTTTTTCATGTAGCACACAAATACTTGATAGCTTTATTTGTACACTGAAATGTAAAGTTTATCTAGGACATGCCCTCCCTCAACTATAAATCTGCCATCACATTTTAAATTTACCTTCCCCTTCAATGCAACATGGCTTTGCCAAGGTGCAAAGTTACTCATTTTGTTTGCTTTTCTTTCCCTAATGAGTCAGGCCCATGATGTTTATTCTTGGCAATTTTAATCAAATATTTGTAGCAATTGCACGTGACTGTACTTGGACTTTGGCTTTAGAGCTAGTTGCAAGATCAGAGTCTCTACATTAGTATGGTTTATATTCACCTCTGTCCTGAATGTTTGTACTCAAGAAAATACTACATTCGGTAGTTTTGTGAATTATTTATTATGCATTTTCATTAAAGCAACAATCCCATGAAATATTAAGGTGTATTTTTTTAACATTAATTACTGTGGCAGACTCTAAGAATCTTGGTATTTACCATTTTTCCTTGGTTTGTTTCTTCAGGCTGCTATTATTGATTTATAACTCTGCACAGTGTCATGGACTACCATGGCAACCACAGTCACATGGCATGATGTAGTGCCATATTTTGCAAGCTTTAGAGAGAAAATTAAATAATGATTTGTAGGAGGACAGCTAAGAAAAATCAGCTGCATGCTTAAAATGTACTTAACTTGCTTTTTAACCCCTTCGCCACTCAGGCTTTTCTCACCTCTTATTGCACTTTTTGGGTTGGTCACATTCCAACATCAAAATCAGTAATTTGTTTATGCATTACTCACACAAATTATGCCTTGTTTTTTTTTCAAATATTAAGCAATGAGTTTTCAGAAAATACCAATAGTTTGCATATGCCTCCTTACATAGCAATCTACCCAAAACTGCCAAAAAAAAGTGTTCTTGTATTGAAATTGCAAGAAAGTATAGTAAAAGCAACACTCCCTGCATGGGGGAGATCTGAATATTACACCCCCCCCCCCATCTCTGGACTTATTACAACTTTTGGTGGTGTAGGACGTTATTTTCTTAAATGGACCCTGCGATCACCAGATAATAGATACTAAGGTGGCATATCAAAGTGGTTAAAAAAATATACCCTTCTATATGGGATTGCTGCTTTAACAACCCTAGCTAATTGTGACTACTCCAGGGTTGTAAACTAAAGCTTCACTGAGAGTCATTAGAAAGAAGCAGTAAATAATATTCTCAAGGGTTGGCAACCCTGAACCTCTTGATCTCTTCTTCTCCTATCTCCCAGCATGCTCAAGGAGTGCTGTGTACTGTGATTCCTGACTTGAGAGCCCAACCTTCTGTTAGGCTACTTCTGCTGTAATTACCAAAGATAGTAGCATTAAGCAGCGTAAGAGACATTTGGCTAGCATCCAGAGTGTGCCTATTATGAGACAAACTAAGGTAGCTGGATTTAAAGGCAGCAAATTTTTATTGCATTAGACTAAGTGCAACACCCAGGTGGGGACACACCATTATTTACCCCACATTAGTCTTTGAGACTCACAGCTTTTGCGAGAGATGCTTTGTGATAATGTGATGGATATTTGGACCTGAGGTGTGCCAGCATAGCTTGTATCTGTTGACATTATTCTAATCTTCTTGTCAATCGACATTGCGTCACCACACCCCACGGTAGAGAGGCAGAGGCACTGCCAGACACACAGACAAATAATATAATGCCACAAGAAACGGAATTTTGGACAATTCGATAGCCAGTTTTATTTGTTAAATTATATTTAAAAAACGTGTATTTATTTAATAAACTTTTGATTTACTAAGCTAATATTAATGCTACTATTGTTATAAATTATCTTCCCTCTAACGATTACAGTATTCTCAGTAAATTAAAGACAATATATTTCTATATATTGAAACACTCCTATTTACTTAAGTAATTGTACCATTCCCTGTAAGTTATTTAAAACTATATCCTATATCAAAATTTACACTTTTTCTAATGCTTTACAGCTGTAAAGCACACTTATCAAATACTCTACTCAAAGATCAATTGATGACTCCCAGACATGTATCTCTTCCACACACTCAATATATACATTACTTAATTAAATCATTATCAATGCAATGTTCTTTAATTGGTACACTTAATGTACGTAGCAGGCCTAAATGACTCTTTTAACAGTGAATTATAATTATGGATCTTGAAAGTGAAACACCTTTTTCAGTATTTCTTTAAACTCTTTCAGTCTTTTAATGTGTTTAATATCTCATAGTACTTGAATGATTTCTTTATGCTTTTTGTAAATAAAAATTATAGTATTTTACTGATGGTTATAGTAAATTAGTTCTCTTCAACAAGTCTCTTGCATTTAGTCCATAGAACACAAAGTTAATCAATAATATGAGAGCAGTACTATATATATTTATATATAAAGGTGTCATAAGTGTCTGAGGTGTAATGCTTGCAGCATTTACTTATCTTCCTGTCTTTTCTGTAAATCTCTCCTGTAAACACACCGATTTCTCTCTATTGCTAGATACTTTCTTCTGTCACGTTTGACACTGAACAGTATATATAAAGTTGAAGACTCAGACCAATGATAATTCTTTGTTTCTACTCTGCCTTTTTCTTCTCTTGTAGTTGTTCTTTATTATATAATTCTTGCTGCTGCTCTGACAAGCTTTATAATCTTTTTTAATACCTTATTACTCTTAGATTACCTTTTAATTGGGATCCATAGGACTTCAACCTGGCCGGAGAATGTACTACTCATCCATAGCCACGTCCTGTCACTATGCGAATGCGCAACCTTAGCTGCGCATGCACAATAGCCACACAGGGGTCTGAGTTTTCAGTTAGCTTGGGAGGAGAAGTTCGCCCATGAGCATTGGCTTGATGAATTCCAGTGGCAGTACATTTTGTATCTGGGCAAGCACTGGCCTGGACCTCCCCTCTGTGGGAACGGAATGATAATATTTTGAATGATTTGCTCTGCCTTTATCTCTACTTTCAGGAGGATTTTTGACGAACCAGGGCTAGTTATTTCCTCAGCTTCCAGTATCCTACGGTTATGCCAGGGTTCCCGCTCTGTGACCCAATATGTAATAGAATTTCGGACACTCTTCTGAATTACAATGGAACGATGAAGCCCTGGTAGCTACCTTCTGGCAATGCCTCTCCGACAAGGTCTTCTCAAGAATTACCAGCAACCTTAGATTCCCTAATTTCATAATGTAATAGAGTGGACATTAGATTCTGCGAGAGATCTTCTGAGAAAGAGAATCCTAGACATTCATCTTTTCGATTTGCTCCTCGATTTCAACTTTCTGGTTCTCCGGATGAACCTATGCAGTTGGGCCATTCCCATTTAACTCCTGAGGAGAGAGAGAAGAGAATCAAGAATAAAATCTGCCTTTATTGTGGGGATGCTGGGCATGTTCTTAAACTTTGTTCTAAACGGTCGGGAAACGCCAGACATTAGCTTGTTCAAGAGAGGTCAGGCTAGGGGCTTTTCATCACTCTCCGGATTTTTCTTTTGACCAAATTTGTTTGTTCCCTGTCAGTTTACACTGGGCCTCTGAGACTGCTCATACTACTGCCTTGTTGGATTCTGGAGCTGCAGGGAATTTTATTTCTCTACATCTTGTTAAACAGTTGGCTCTACCTATCGTGCCTTTGGATAGGTCTATTACGATTACTGGTATTGATGGAGCTCGCCTCACCAACGGTTCTATTCAGCACCGCACTAATCCACTTTGTTTACAAGTAGGAGCACTCCATCGGGAGGAAATTTCCTTTCTTGTTCTACCTCTTACCAGCAGTCCGCTTATTCTAGGCCTACCATGGCTTCACCACAAATAGATTGGCCTTCTTCTCAGATTACAGCATGGGGTAAAGCTTGTTCTGGGAGATGTCTCATCAGACTCTAATACCTCTGTTTTGCTACCACAGTATTCCTCGTTTGCTGATGTTTTTATTAAATCTAATGCTGAACAGTTGCCTCCTCATCGTTCATGAGATTGCCCCATTGATCTAATGCCGAGTAAAATGCCACCCAGAGGACGTGTCTATCTTTTATCATTGCCCAAGACTGAGGCTACCACCAATTATATTAAGGAAAATCTACAAAGAGGTTTTATTAGACCTTCCACCTCTCCAGCCGGAGCCGGCTTCTTTTTTGTAAAAGATGGAACCCTTCATCCCTGCATTGATTATAGAGGCTTGAATACCATCACGGTGAAAAACCGCTACCCCATTACATTAATTACAGAATTATTTGATTGCATCAAAGGTGCATTTTTTTTTATAAACTAGACCTTCGAGGAGCATACAATCTCATTAGAATACGAGCTGGAGATGAATGGAAAACTGCGTTTAACACACAAGATGGCCATTATGAATATCTTGTTATGCCCTTTGGTCTGTGCAATGCGCCTGCAGTCTTCCAGAGCTATGTCAAAGAAATTTTCCATGACCTCCTGTATTCTTCTGTGGTAGTGTACCTTGATGATATACTAATTTTTTCAAAAGAACTCCAGTCTCATCACCTCCACCTTGCCGAAGTTCTTTCTCGATTACGAAAAAACAATTTGTATTGTAAATTGGAGAAATGCTCTTTTGAAGCCACTGAGCTACCCTTCCTAGGGTATATTGTGTCTGGAACCGGTCTGCGGATGGATCCTGAAAAGTTTGGGCTATTTTGGAGTGGCCTCGCCCCAATACACTCAAAACTATCCAACGGTTTTTGGGTTTTGCCAATTATTATAGACGTTTTATTTCTGGATATTCCACCATTGTGGCCCCAATAGTGGCTCTAACCAAAAAAGGTGCTGACACTCAACATTGGCTTCCAGAAGAACTTGAGCCATTTTCTTTTCTCAAAGAGGCATTTTCTACTGCTCCTGTCCTAAAGCAACCCGACCTCTCCCTCCCATTTTTTCTCGAAGTTGATGCATCTACGATGGGAGTTGGAGACGTTCTTTCACAGAAGTCCATTCAAGGGAAACTCCATCCTTGTGCTTTCTTTTCCCGTAAATTTCTACCAGGAGAAAGAAACTATTCCATAGGCGATAAAGAGTTACTGGCCTTTAAATTTGCATTGAGCGAATGGCGCTATTTGTTGGAAGGGGCCCGACATATTGTTACAGTATTTACAGACCACAAAAATCTCCTTTATCCCCAATCTGCCCAATGCCTAAATCCTCGTCAAGCCTGTTGGTCGCTTTTCTTCTCATGTTTTAACTTACATGTTACATTTAAACCTGGACTAAATAATAGGAAAGCTGACGCATTGTATCAAGCTTTTGACAATACTGAACCCGAGGATTTTCTGGATCGTCCCAATTTGGATCCAAAATGTGTTAATGCCATCAATCTTTCTAAGAATCCTACCTCCCCTACAGGGAAAACTTTGTTCCTCTCTATCTACGGAAGACACTACTGAATTGGTTTCATGCATCAGTCTTTGCTGGACATCTGGGAGCTCGAAAGACCTTTGAATTAATTTCCCGACAATACTGGTGGCCCAAATATCAATCTGAAGTTAAGGAGTTTGTAGCTAATTGTGCAGTTTGTGCCCAACATAAGTCCTCTCGCCAACCTCCGTTGGGTCTTCTTCAGCCTCTTCCTGTGCCTTCCAAACCATGGACTCATATTTAACTGGACTTAATAACTGAGGTACCTGCTAGCAAAAATTATAATACCATCTGGGTTATCGTTGACCTTTTTTCCAAAATGGCACACTTCGTTCCTCTGGTTGGTCTGCCTTCTTCTGCTGTTTTGGCCCAACATTTTGTGAAAGAGATTTTGCACCTTCATGGGTGCCCTTCAGAAATTGTCTCAGATAGAGGGGTCCAATTTGTATCCAAGTTTTGGAGATCTCTGTGTCATCTTTTGGGCATCCGGCTAAAATTTTCCTCTTCATATCACCCTCAGACCAATGGGCAAACAGAGAAGGTTAACCAAGATTTGGAAAATTTCCTTAGGATTTTTTCATCTACTAACCAGTGGGATTGGGTCGATATGTTACCATGGGCCGAATTCGTGCATAACAATGCCTTTCATTAATCTACTTCTGCGACTCCTTTTCCATCGTCTAAGGTATACATCCACAAATTCCTGAGTTTTCGGCGTTACTATCTACTCAGGTTCCAGCAGTCAATTCCTTGAAACAGGACTTCCTTTCTACATGGGCACAAATTCGAAGGGCATTGAAGAAATCTTCCTCTCGGTACAAATTATTTGCAGATAAGAAACGTAGAGCTGTACCAACTTTGAAGGTTGGTGACAAAGTCTGGCTGTCAACCAAGAATATTCTTCTCAAGGTACCCTGTATGAAGTTCGCACCTCGTTATATTGGTCCATGTAAGGCTTCTCGAGTTATTTCTCCAGTGTGTTTAAAATTTCAGCTTCCTTCAGCTCTTCGGTTTACCAATACGTTCCATGTTTATCTTTTAAAGCCTGTTGTCATAAATCGGTTTTCTTCTCCTATTACCTCTCACGTTCATCCTGAGATCCAGCAAACTGAAGATTTTGAAATCAAGCAGTTATTGGATTCCAAGTATTCTAGAGGGGTATTGAAGTACCTTGTTGACTGGAAAGGTTTTGGCCCAGTGGAGAGATCTTGGGTACGAGCATCTGATGTCAATGCACATCTTCTAATAAAGAAATGTCATACCAAATTCCACAGGAAGCCTGTTCCTAGGTGTTCGGTGACCACCTTTAAAGGGGGGGTACTGTCACACTCCCCTCCCCGGGTTACTCCACCCGAGCCTCAAAACACTATCACTTTAAACCTCTCTTCTTAGTACAGGCTGTCAGCCACGGTTTGCACCTGTGATTACTGCACCTGTGTTTTAGTCAGTTCTGCCACTGGTCTGTCCTCCTTTATAAGGCCATTCCTTTCACCTATTCATTGCTGGTTCTTCAAGTCTACACCTGGCCTGGTTCAGATGCCCCTTCCGTTATTACCTTGTCGTTATCTACTCTGCACTGCTGATTCGTTCCACATCCTTGTGGTAAGCTGTGGCTCATCGTTGCTGTGTGTCTGGACTCCGCTGATCTCTGCGCACCTGTTCCACTTACCAATGGTAATCGCTATGATCAACGCCCGCTATTCACTCTTTCTGCACCGCTGACTACTGCTGACTCGTTCCCCATCCCTGTGGTAAGCTGTGGCTCATCGTTGCTGTGCATCCGGACTCCACTGATCTCTGTTCATCTGTTCCACTTACCAATGGTAATCGCTATGATCAACGCCCGCTATCTACTTTGCCTGCACCGCTGACTACTGCTGAGTCCTTCCAAATTCCTGTGGTAAACTGTGGTTCATCGTTGTTGCATCTCTGGATTCCGCTGATCTGTTCAGCTACAGAATACTCAACACTTCATTGAACTTTGTATTTTTTGTTCCACTCCTTAGTTGTACTGCTGTGACCAATGCTCACTACGTATTCGGTCTGCATTATTAAACTTCACTGATGGTTCCTACTATTCTGTATACAGCCGTGACCCATCACCTGCAGTATACTCAACACTTCATTGAACTTTGTACCTATGCTCCACCTTAAAGTGGTAATTCCTATTATCACCATTTGACATTTGAACTATATATATATATATATATATATCTATATATATATCTCTATGCTGCCTAGTTTTGTTCTCCACCTGTCTCACTGGGAACTGTACTGGAGGGCCGCAACCTGCAGGGTGGAAGCCGTTGAAGCCCAAATTCCCTTGCGGGAATCCCTGGTGAATACCTTCCATCTTGTTAGACTCCGGGCCTCTAGGGCAGTCTACTCAATACCAGTTGAGACAGCAGGATCTCACTCGTCCCTTCGTGAGCAAACCTGACAGTATGGTAATTTTAAAGCTGATTTTTGCTCTCGGGGCTGTAAGCAAAAATTCGAATTAAAATGATGGTATTAAAGGTAATAGTACTAGCGCCACGTTAATCCTAGGCTAACGTGGCTGAATTGAATCGGCCCATATGAATTAATACATTTGGGGGCATATGTATTAATTAAGGGCAGCCGGGATGCTTTCTCCCTTGCCGCCGCACCTGGCAAGCTGTGTGACAGCCGGGCACACATGTGTAATGCAGGGTAATTAATCAACAGCCTCCTGAGTCTGATTTCTGCAGGTTCTGATCCTGCATTTTGATTGGGCCACTCTTGTATTTAAGGCAGTGAGGACTTAGAAGCTATAACCAGCATGAAGGCTATGAACCACATTGCTAAACTGTAAACACCCTGCCCGAATCTGACTGATATCTGTTGCGACCTTGGCTTGTTTTGGACCCTGTATCTTTGCTGATTGGCCCTGACCTCTGCCTGTTTATTGGATACTACTTGATTACAACGTGTACTGACCTTTGGCCTGTCCCTGTTAATTCTGTTTGCCACGAACCCACGACCCTTGGACTGTTCCAGAATATGTTTCTTTTATTCTGGTTATTCTTCCTACCTCCTGCTCTATGGTATCTGTACATAAGCCCCTACTACACAAGAGTTAAGACATGGAAGCATCCAAGTACCTGTGAACACAGCAAGCTCTACAGGAAAGGTGGCTGCTATAGGTGAAGACCTCTACCATCTGTTCTAGAAGTTCATGTCAATGCCATTAGTTATAACACATTGTGGCGCAAATGCGTCCTGCACCAGAGACAGAGAATCATGTAGAGGACCAGAGTCTATAAACGTCTGGTTTCCCAATGATATTGTAATGTTGGCCATCTTGCAAGCTCAGACCCAAGAAGAAAGAGGGAGATCCTGGGTCCCTGGAGAGGAGGGTGTGTGGTTCATGCCCAAGGCACCAGGGTTGATTAGACCCTGAGGGGATAAGTCAAAGGGGATCCCCACATGCAGGGGTACCCCATGGGAGGCACCAAGTGACTCTAACAAAAGCCACCAGAAAGGGTTGCTGCCACAAGAGGACATTGTCTGAAGAAGGGATGAAGAGTGTCAACAATTAAGAGTCCCCGGGCATTAAGAAACAGAGAGAGTAACAGCACCCCGGAAGCAGTTTTGTCCTGAATGAGGGAAATGTTTTCACTGTTAGCAGCATGGATGGATACTCCAGTGAGGAGGGTGCTTTTTGGAGCAGTGAAGCTGCATTAAGAGAGAAAGAACCTGTTACAATCTGCAGGTAAAAGGCCTGTGTTAATCCTGATTGGCACCGGCAAATCAGGGGTGCAGCGTCTAAAGAATTCCCTGGCGTTCGCCAAGAACTGCTGCAAATCAGGATGGACTTTGCTACCAGGAACTCATAGGTCACGGCCCCATGGACTGTCTCAGGAAGTAACACAGATCTCAAGGGAGGATGGTAGTCCTAAAAGATAACGCAGAGATAAAAATAATGAAGGAGTCAGGTGTATGGATGCACATGACATCTAGTACAATGGATAAAGTATAGGGATACTGACCGGTTAGGATTGGGTACATGGGTAGTCAGACAATGCGTAGTCAGCCAAGCCAGGTTCGGTACAAAGGTGATCCAGCAATGCGTAGTCAGACAAGCCAAGTTTGGTACACAGGTGGTTCAGCAAAGCGTAGTCAGCCAAGCCAAGTTCAGTACACTGGTGGTCAGCAAACGGACTCAGACAGGCCAAGTAACGGTACACAGGAGATCCAGCAGCAGTACTCCCTCACAGGGAGAAGGGCACACAGAGGATACAGGAGTCAGACGCTCACTAACAAAGTTGCACTGACACTGAACAAGTATCAGTGCCGAGGTTATATAAAGAAGAATTCAAACAACCCGGCCCGGCAGCCGAGTCATGTGACCCATTATTTGGAAAGTGCCGATCGCGGCACGGAGAGACAGCGCTGGAGTGGGGAACAGGTAAGAGCGTCACAGAACCCCCTTGAAAAGTGCCTGCATACTGTGAGGGGGGTCGTTGCACAGGCAGCGTGGCTATACTAAGGGCCGACAGAAAAAAAAGCCTTTTGCTACACTTAACCAACAAAATCTTGTGGTTATACCGCTCAATACTGTTCTCCATATCTGTTGTTAGGAGAAATCATTTAGAAACATCAAGCGCTAGTCACAAGATGTCAGTCCATAGGTTGCGGGGCCTTTATCCTCATAAATGTGCCAAGTGGTTTATCCCCTTTATGTGTGAGTGTGTTCCTGCAAGTGATTCTAGGGAGTTATGCCCCTGGTGGGCCCTAAAAAGTGAAACTGACTTGAGTGGAGGCACTGGGCGAGAGGAAAGCCCATAAAAGTTAAGACAAGTCTAAATGTGAGGTTCAATGCCCAGTTCCCCTTATGGCTGCATGAAGAAAAAGCTAAAAAGCTAAAAACTGCACTATCACCTAGAAAACATTTTTTTCTAAGATGGCCCCTCCCTCTAGCTGGACCCCTGGTGGAGGCTACATGCAACTGTTTTTTATGAGGCTTTGCTGGTACTGTATTTCTAAACCAGCAATTTACATTTTTGTAAACCATCTTTAGAGGCAGGTGCAACCACAAAACGTTGACCACACTAGAGAGAAAAAAAGAATTTATTCGAAGTGGTGCACTGAGTTTCTCCTTATATAGGAGAAACTTCTTACACAGGAGAAACTTCTTATATAGGCAGGGCCCGATTAAGGGTTCCGGCTGCCCTAGGCTATTTCAGCCGTAGCGCTCCCCCCCCCCATCAGCCACCTCACCTGCCCCCTTCAGCCTGCTCACCTGCCCATCTGCCGCCCCTCCCCCCGAGACATTAGAACGGACTTACCTGCTGTGGAGTCCTCTCTTCAGCGCTGTGTATGACAGGCAGTCTGGCAGCTGCTAGCTGCCTGTTGGTGTGGCCGCGGGCGCTTCTTACTCTGGTGGTCACGTGAGATGTGGAAGTCCTGATCTCACGTGACCAGAGTAAGAAGCGCCCGCGGCCACACTGACAGGCAGCTAGCAGCGATCGCTGCCAGACTGCCTGTCATGTGATAGTGACAGTCGGGACCGCTCCTTTAGACCAGTGGCGGTCCCGATGACTCCGCTTGCCACATTTAGGGAAAAAAAAAAACATCTCAGTGACGTTGCGCCCCCCTGGCTCCAGCGCCCCAGGCTGCAGCCTGGTCAGCCTATTGGCTGATCAGGCCCTGTATATAGGAGAAACTCAGTGCACCACTTCGAATAAACTCTTTTTTCTCTCTATTTTAGACAGAGGAAACTGGCCAGCAGCTTTTCATCAGCACCTTGCAGGTGCAACCTTTAATCAGCCTACTGTGAGAACAGAAGATGTATATATATTCATATATATATATATATATATATATATATATATATATATATATATGTGTGTGTGTGTATATATGTATATATATATGTGTATATATATATATATATATATATATATATATATATATATATATATATATATATATAATGTATGTACACATATAGTATATGCAATATCATAGTGTACCATAGCGCAAGGAAATATTTCTAAAATACATGTTTTGGACATTTTGGCTCCACTAAACTTGTTACCAGCATTGTTAGTCTACAACTGCTTTTTTCAGCCATCCTCTTTAACTGACAGAAATTCAATATGTTCATTTCAACACTAAAGACAAATCTTAGGACAAGGAAAATGAACAAATGCCAAAAATGTCAATATTTAGCAATAAGGAAACCCATTGTGACTGGCATTTTTAGATTATGCTTTTTTGGGAGAAAGTAAACCATTCATCAGAGGATCTGAGAAATATGTATACACTGAAAATATTAATACCCTGTCAGAATGCTAAGATACATAAAGACAGTCAAGTGAGTGGTATTGTTTTTGTGTAAAACATGAGATAAGCATAAATGAACATAGGGAGGAAGCATTTGTAGAATAGGTTATTTTGCTACAAGATTTCCATATTTCCATTTTTGTCAATTGAAAATGTTTAGTACATTTTGATAAAAAGAAAACAGCAACACCTAGAGCGGCTTATTTTGTGTTCTGTTATATTGCAGCCCATTCTGCAAATTACTCAGCTGTAAATGCTGATCTACTGTCTATTCACTTTAAAATATTTTACTTGATAACAGATGGAGTGGGGTGTCTTGCTGACAAACGCATCCTGCGGTTGGCTACTTCGATAACATGGTATAGAAGCAGATCATGTGCTGGCATAAGCAAAAGATTTTGAAGTGATGGTTTATTAAAAGCTGTTTCATTAGACAGGGAAGCAGCAGATCTGAAATAGACATGAAAATGATAATCACATTTTTGGTTTAATAAGTATTATAATAATACGTACTGTAGTTTGCAAAAATTATAAAAAAAGGTCCATTGTTGTATTTCCAGAGATTCATCTTCGAACGGAATGTGAACACAATTTGCCTTTAAAAAAACACACAGAAATGGCAGGCACATATGCCTGTATTCAAACATAACCAGATCTCAAGAGGCATTTCCTTTTAAATCTGGCTATACGTTATATGCCGTTTGCAGACAGACAGAACACGTTGCAGGATAGGCACTTATACTGTGTATATTTATATATATATATATATATATATATATATATATATATATATATATATATATGTGAGGATACCGGGTTTAACGCAACCTTCTGGGCCACACAGCTGGCCTACCCGGTACCTATCCAAGGTTCAACATCACCTAGGCAAATATCCGAAAATAACACAAATAAGTTTATTTAACAAAATGGTAGCACAAAACAGCAACAACAGATGTAAATAATAATAGCTTGCAACAAATATCACTACACTACAGTCTGGCACAGACAACATAGAAGGTATAATGAAAACACCTCACCCATATCCTTGTTACTTTCAAGGAATGCTGCCTCTCTCCTTTAAGACTACCAGCAAACGTAATGGCCTTAAGTCACTGTCACTCCACGTTCAGCGGATACACAGCTCCCCAAGAGGCAGATCAGGGCACGGCAGTGCTCCAGGGACCGATTGTCCCTTTCCTGTCAGGGGCAGAGCTTAATATATCTCAACGCCAGCCTGACCTCAGCTATCATTCTTAAGTGAATGCCAATTTGCTGTCCTCTAGAGCTCTCTTTTAAACCCAGAAATGTCCTCATCAGCAATTCCAGGACCAGCCTGATTGGTCCTTTCCTTTCTTTACCTTTTCACAGGTAAACATACCGACCAGGAGATCGCAGATGAGTCATTCCTGATTTAATTAGGACAGGTAATGTTATGTGGCTATACAGGAAAGTTTGTTTAAACAGAGATCAGGGTCCAGACACCTTTACATTTAAATACACAATGCAGTCCTCTGCCATGAAACATAGAGCTCTGTCTCTGGGCCTTTTCTTATGCTAGCACACACAGACCCACAGCTGAAGGAAGACAGGAGACCCCTGGTGTGAAGTACATTCATACAGGACTGGTGGACAATAACCCTTTTGCCTAGATTGAAACAATGGCCTGGTCTGCATGCTAACTATACAGGCTGGCAGTTACTTCAAAACAGAATATACACAAGCCTAAATATGACTGTCAAATATTTGGTAACCAGAGGGCTAGAAAAAGTATATGTTTGATAGTCCGCAGTCACCTCATTACCTCACAATAAATATATATATATATATATATATATATTAATAAAATATACCATAAAAATGTGTCACGCATACACCTGTGCTCCAGCAAAGAGATACGGAAAACAAGCCTGAGGACTGGGTTTGGGAAACACTGACCAAAGAGTTGACCAGAGCTTGAATCAATTAAATGCCCCCTCTTTGCACATTGCCTATGTGTGTATGCCCCTTCCAACCCCCATTCCGCTCTACTAGTTTTATGACATCCTTCCATATGAGCAGACATACGGAGTCGTGTCATCCCTTTGGCTACTCTTTATTAGCTATGTGACCTTGCCATTTTCCAATGATGTCAGGCCTTGTTTCCCTAGATTTTACAATCATGATGGATCATGGAATTAAGACAAAAATAAAGGCTCTCTAGAGCACAACCCTGCAACAGGAATAGTATTGTATAACATTTTTATATTTCTAGGAGATATAAAAATAAAACTGGCAGCTATTGTTTAAAGGTAGTAAATATACACATATATTTATTTGGAACTACAAATATCCTTTAAAGAAAGTGTTTGGATAAATGTCATATTACTTTCTTTCCGTTGTTATTTGTGGGTAGAAAGTTTTACCTATGGCTATGGTTGACCTTAACAAACTGGGTCTACAAGACTGCAGGAAGTATATTTACAATTGGGGCCATAGCACCCAATTGTAGATATGGCTCTGGCAGAGGGCGTATATATGCTTTGATACCCAAGATTTTAAATGACTTTAAATGGCTTTGGTTTCTCGCATGCTTACCTGTTGTAAGAACAAGCTTTTCTACAGGAAAATGTCTCCTCTAGTTTAATGAGAGGGTATTCAAAAACTACAACAGAAAACATTTATCTCATCCATTTACACTTAAATTGTCATTCAGTTAATCTAGTGCCTAAATTAGTCACGGACAATTGCATATTTACTGGATTGTTCTGAGTATCTTTAAATATAAATTAATGCATTTGTTTATATTCCACTTGTTTGTTCCCTTCATTAGTCAAGATTAATTTTGTCTGTTTATGTGTTGTTATTCCCCTAATAGCAATCAATAGTCTTAAAACCTCTGTCCATATCTAGTATAGTGTGAATATATTACTATGCATTCAGCATCACATCTAGTTGCTGTTAAGAGTACAAAATAGTTTTCTTGGCCAAGCTCCTCAGTGTAAATTTTTAGTATAACTTTAACCTTCTAATAGTCCGGATTTGCGGATTCTGAAAGGGGAGGAGCTTATTAGGAAGTGGGTAGGGCTTTGTCAGAAATTTTATGTAGTTTGGTGGATCCAGGCTGAGTTTGGGCAGATCAGATATGTGAGCAGATTGTGTGGGGCTTATTGTGTCCCAGATTTGTCCGAATAAGTTTTGGAATGTATGATATACCAATTTTTGGTTAGAGCCTCTTTCAACCTCAACTCACTCTAAGTTTGACATCGATCGCTTCACTGTCTCGTTGTTAGAGGGTCTAACTGAGGTTAGAATTGACAATTATCCACCCCAACGAGAGGTGAGGACAATCACCAGTACTTAGGAGAGAGAAGAGAAATAAGCTAATAAGAGTAGGTGGTATTACAATTTTGTAAAATCAGCTAAATCTGTTTTCTAGAGGCTATTTTAAAAACTTTCTATTTGTGAACATGCTTAAACTGTTCAAACTTCAATATATTATATTTGTCATTTGTAGCAGTTATTATTTAAAACATAGATTGAGAGTTATACATATGTATATAACACACTGTATTATACTGGACAGTTTAATTTCATAAAAGATATTAGTTTCCGTTTCAGTGTTGGTGGACCTGGCACCACCAATGTTCTCAAGGCCCTGTCTGGAAATATAAACTACAATATACTGTATATATGTGGAACATGTGTGGACTGACATTTTTACCATTCCCAATTGGACTTATCTATCTATCTCCTACCTAATGTATTTACTTTAGGCAAAGGTCATGTTCCACTTTCTGAAACTTGTTGGCTGTAGTGTGGTCAGATGTGTAAGGGAATGAACACAGAAGATCAGGTCAACGTTGTGAAATTAGGATTAGTATTGAAAGTAAGATGTTAAGGATTCTCTGGTGAAAGTCAAGGGAAGATAAATGTTCCTTAGTAATGACTGCAAAGATAACTATCCCTATACAGCCTTCTCATTAGGTTTGTTAACAGTGAAAATGGCCATGGAATAAACTCTTAAGGGTATATTTACTAAACTACGGGCCTGAAAAAGTGGAGATGTTGCCCATAGCAGCCAATCACATTCTAGCTGTCATTTTGTAGAATGTATTAAATAAATGATAACTAGAATCTGATTGGTTGCTATAGGCAACATCTTCACCTTTTTCAAACCCGTAGTTTATTAAATATACCCCTTAATGTCCAAGGGTGCTTTATATTTTCATGACCAGACCAAATTTAACATTGTAAAACTGAGTGTAACCCTTTACCCACCTTTTTTAATATTTAGACGGTGAGCCCAAAATAAAATAAAAACACTTCTAACACACATGTGCTTTATTAGAAATTTGGGGCTAGATTTACTAAGAATCGAGTTTGGTGGAGGTTTCAAACCGCCACCCAACATTGGCGGTTTAGTGGTCCAAACCTTCTTATTTACTATAGGGCGGCTTGAGGCTTAAATTTAAAATGACTGGCGAATTGAAAAAGCTAAACCGCCGGCAGTTTTAATACCTGCTTTAGAATGGCTGGATAGCTTAAACATGCTGTTTGAACTATTTTGCCATTCAGAACATAAGAGAAGCACCATTGACATTTAAATTATTTGGACAGTCATTATTTATTGATTAAGGGGCAATTAAATAATAACTTTTGAGGGGGAAAAAAAAATCATTATATTAAGGGGATAACATTATTTAATTATTATATTATTTGGACAATATGTAATAACAAATTGTGCAATATTAATAATTATATCCACCATTAAAAAGCAGTTAATAATATGATATATTCACATTTCTCACATAATATAATGCTATAATAGCGTGCCTTTAAAAAAATATATAAAAAAAAATTCCCCCTTAAGTTAATATTAAATTAATTGTGTCCCTTTATCAATTAATAATGGTTTTCCAAATATTTTAAATGTCAATGAGGCTTCCTCTTATGTTATGAATGGTAAAATAGCTCAAACAGCAGCAGTTTGAGCAATCTCGCCATTCACAACCACCTCTTTTATTTTGGTCGTTTGGATGGTTGTTTTGCGGCGGTTTTGAAAACCCCAGCTTAGTGATACCGCTTTCATACTGCCACCCCGGCAGTATCCCGGGTTTTTCAAGCCGGATTTTTGCCGGGGCTCGGAGCGTCCCAGCTCAGAAACACCATTAATACTGAACCTCGGACCCGGGAATTTCCTGGGTTGACCCCATTCATACTGCACAAGTCTGTGCCCTGGCAATTTGTGGGAGTCATCACCAGAGCAGTTTTCATTGGCTGAAAAATGGTGATGTCATTGAAAGGTGACTGTTTTTTTTTTCTTCCACGGGCTCCCACCGATGACATCATCCTCCAGAGACAGGCAGACAGCCAATCAGCTTGTTTTCTGTGCAACCCGGGTTCAAAAACCCGGGTTGCACCATTCATAGTGCAGGCAACCCGGGTCCGATCCGGGAATTACCCCTCGATAAATCCCGGGTTGAAGACCCGGGTTTTTAGACCCGGGATTTTTGACTTGTACCATTCATACTGCACCAAGACCCGGGTCGTTTGAGCTCGCCCCGGCAAAAACCCAAGATTTTGGTGCAGTATGAATGGGGTAAAAATCCAACTGTTTATATGTTCATCATTGGGATGGCGGTTTGTAAAGTGGTGGTTTTGAAAAATGTAATTTCTGGCCATTGTGATGGCGGTTTGGGCTTTAGTAAACAGCCAAAAAGCGGTTTGAGCAAATCGCCCTTTAGTAAATCTAGCCCTTGGTCTAGTAGTTAATCTTTCAAAAGAAGAACAGGGGTCACAGTGGTCACATTTGTCACAGCTTGCAACACTTTCTGCATAACTTTATGTGACCATGAGCCTGTCCGGTATACTTTCTGCCTGCTCCATGGCTACATGCTGCTACCTGGGCTCTTCTCTCCTACTTCAACTGCTTTGGCATAGAGGACAGAGTTCTGGCTGTGCGAGACCTACTTTTTCACTTGAAACCTCTGAACAGGAGATCATAGAGATGCTCACAGAGCAATGAGCTTTTAGCTCTGATGGGCATTGGAAACTCCACTGTTGTGTAAAGCTTTCAGACAGAAGAGATGGTTTTGCACCATTAATAGAAGGTGAGCTAGGAAGTGTGGTTTTCTGTCTGTGCAAGGGGCCGTTTTCTGTGAAATGTAGGATATCTGTACCAAGAGGGGAATCTCTGTCAATGCAGCTTCCATTGTCCAGTATAAATTACATTATTATATCCTGGGAAACGTAGAGAAGGAGGCTGGTTTGGGGGGTGACTCAAACTGTGCAGTGGGACATGAGATCATAGTTTAGTAGTTGAGTATTAAGTTCCTTACTCTATATATGAAGGCAGGCAAAACACCATCATTGCGGTTTCTCAGCTTCCTTAGCAGGCAGACAAGACCTATGGTGGGTAGGAGAGTGGGGGGCTTACTCCAGGCACCTGTGATAGGCAGGAGAATAAGAATTAGTTTTAGTGCTGTCACGTCTGCATTTGTGTATTGCAGTCACATCTTTGAAGAAATATAAATAGGCAGTTCAGAGAATGCATGAAAAGTGATTGCACACCTTGTCTTCTACACATTAGAAATGTAGACAGCCCTATAAAATACAGGATGGAGGTTAATGCAATGATATACCTAGAAGATGACAGAAAATCTTATTTCTTGTCTGCGAAAGAAAATAAGTATAGCATATGTTGTGATCTGCTTCATTGGTAGAATGTCTTTATTGTGATTGCTAATTGATGTGCATGCTGATTGACTGGTGACAGCAATACATGCTGTATATGTACAGTATATATAGTAATATGAACTATATATATATAAATATATATATACTTTTATATATATATATATATATATATACACATATATATTTATATATATATATATATATATATATATATATATATATATACATATATATTTATATATATATATATATATATATATATATATATTTATACACACATATATATATAAAGATTGAGAGAGGTACATTGAAAGACAAATTGGTAATTCTAAAATAAATAAATATGTTTCAATAAAGCATCAAATACTAATGAGCAGCTTAACGAAAACAAAAAACATTTTGGGCCTGATTCATAAAGGAATGTAAATGAAGATACGTGCTGTATATTGAGTAAAGTCACTCTGCCAGAACCGGAGCATACACCAGTGAACGCAGCAACATCCAATTCATCTTCGAGTGCAAAGCACCCTTAAACCAGCCTACGGACATGCCAAGTTTGAGCTCTGATTCAAGCTTTGGTCATCTCTTACAATTTTGCCTAAGAACACAGACATGAATAAAGAATGGTACCAAAACATCCTCCAAGAGCAACTTCTCCCAACCATCCAAGGACAGTTTGGTGACGAACAATGCCTTTTCCAGCATGATTGATCACCTTGTTATAAGACAAAAGTGATACCTAAGTGGCTCGTGGATCAAAAATCAAAATTGTGGGTCCATGACCAGGAAACTCCCCAGACCTTAATCCCATTGAGAACTTGTGGTCAATCCTTAAGAGGCAGGTGGACAAACAAAAACCCACAAATTATCACAAACTCCAAGCATTGATTATGCAAGAATGGGCAGCCATCGGTCATTATGTGACTCAGAAGTTGGTTGACAGCAATCCAGGGCAAATTGCAGAGGTTTTCAAAAAGAAGGGTCAACACTGCAAATATTGACTCTTTGCATAAACTTAATCTAATTGTCAATAAAAGCCTTTGACACTTATGAAATGCTTGTAATTTTACTTCAGTATACCAAAGGAACATCTGACAACATGGTCTAAAAACACTGAAGCAGCAAACTTTGTGAAAACCAATACTTGTGTCATTCTCAAAACTTTAGGCCATGACTGTACATTTAATTATGATATTGACTGTAGTCTTTAATAAATAAACAACTCTAAACAATAACTGTCACGAACACGCTCCCACCTTTCGTGACTTTGGGCTTTTACTTATGAGGTTACACACAATTCTAGCACACAAGTCTCTCTCTGCCTATCAAACAGGTTATAGACCTACTGAATCGCCCCCAAACAGCGCTCACACTTCACACACTTCAGGTTTGCCACCACCTATTGAATACGGGTAATAGGACCCCAATATACTATCCCACACTGGCACACAAGGCTTCTGGCTACCCACAGGTTAGCAAAGCCCACACCAGCAATCAAAGGGTTAACTCGTCACACCTCCAGACGGTTACACAAATGTAAATGCAAGCACACACTAGACTTGTTGGTCAAACGTGTTAGCAAATCCAACACCAGCATTCAAAAAAGTTAACTTGGTCGAGCTATATTCTTTTTAACAGGCTAATGGATTCATTAGAGTATCAAGGATGCCACTTATTAAATTACAAATTTAATATACAAAGGTACAAGTCATTCAGATGTAAAAAAACAATTAGCAAACAACTGACATAACATACACAAGCAAAATAGTTTAAAATAAAAAGGACTACATTCAGATTATAACTTACATGAGTTGTATAATCTGTGCAATGGGAAATTGGCTTGGAAGGTGGACAGCTTATCAATGTGGATTGATTTTCCCAAAAGACTGACAAATTGCCCCTTCCCAACACAGGTTTTTTAAGCAAAATGGGACGGCCTTCACAGGGGAAGTGTTAATGCTAATATGGGGGCAGGGATGTCCCCGGGGTGTCACTATAGTTTGTCCACAAATATTCCAAAGGTTTTGACCTTTGGTAACTCTTACAGATATATCCCAGAGACATAACTCCCCTTCAATAACTCGGTCATAATCTCCTGCGCATTCAAATTCCAAACATGATGGAATTATGACAATGTGACATACCTTTCCCAAAGACGTGATACCGCTAGTACCTGACATTCACAACCCTGGTGTGATTTCTGCTCCCCAGTATGGAGTGACACTGAAATATGAAGACATTTTCCTTGAAGTTCATATTTCTATATACCTGTATAGCTAGCCTTCAAATGCTGCCTTTGTCTGCAAGGATGTCAAGCTGTGAATGGCCCCAAAAAGTCTATTCAGGAGTCCAAAAAGCTAACTTGTATCAGGATATAGCTCACGACTGGGGACTTTGAAGCTGCTACAGGTGACACTGCTATCTTCTAACACTGGGATTTGCAGAGTCACTGAATGCAGACACAACAGACTTTCTGACTTCACATTTTACACTTTACTAGCTCAATTTATCAATGGATTCATTTGATATACCATATTTACACTGTCATTATTCACCACAATTATGTGAGGGGTTAACCCTTAGAAATAACCGTAAGTTCTCTATGTTCACGACAATAACCTATTTATACTCATCATAAATACTAAATATGTGAAAAAGTACTATGTTTACTCTCTGTTAATGTGTTAAATCATTATCAAAAAAAGAAAAAGGTGTATCTATTTAATGGAGCACTCTTAATTAGGATTTTAATTTGTAGGAACTATGCTGCTTCAGATTATCATCAGAATATTTTAAAAATGTAGCACCAGATTTGTAGCCAAGGTTTGCAGTATATGTGAATTAGATATCCTTTCCATTAAATCTTAGATAAATTCTCTATCTTTGTAAAGGCAATTTTATGAATAAGTCCCAAAACAGCTGTACAATTATGACAAAATTACCAACATATTATAGTATAGTTTCCTGCTGTAGGAAAGTCACATTACACAAGTAGGGGTGGTAATATTCATGTTATGAAGAGTGCGATAAACAACACAAAATAGTGTATGTTCATTAAGCTATTAAGAACTGTGTATGCCTCAATACACAAATATATAAGAAGTAGTAAGAATGCTTTTTTTGCACACATCGTTTCCTACATATGGCCAATGCTCAAATGCACCCAACTCTTAATGAACCTCAGTGACTTTAAGCTGTATATTTACTAAACTGCGGGTTTGAAAATGTGGAGATGTTGCCTATAGTAACCAATCGGATTCTAGTTATAATTTATTTAGCATTAGTACATTCTACAAAATGACAGCTAGACTGATTGGTTGCTATAGGCAACAACTCCACTTTTTCAAACACACAGTTTAGTAAATATACCCCTAAGACAACATCAATCCATAGTAAGTTCAAAGAAAGAGGTTTATTAGTGCAGTGCACTCGTGGAGTAGAAATATCAAATCTTTATTATTATTCAATAAGCGACATCAAATTAAATAAATAAAACATTAGTTTTGTTCTATCAACTGTACATCCACTTATATGATTGTATTGGTTTGATATAATATTTAAACTTCATTCAGAAAATATAAGTGAAACCTTAATATGTATGTGCTAGAAGAAAATCCACAATTTATATCAAGTTGTTATGTGGTCAGCAAGTACTTTTATGTTATAAATTGTTATAGATATCAGTAGTCACTTCAGATTGCCCCGAATTGCATACAAGCATAGTCACATTACCACATATAATATACAGTTGGAGGCACATTATCACATATATAAACTTGTGTAACGTGTTACAAAAAATCATCACTGACAATTCACACTAAAGTACAGCTCTTTGTGTTATTTACCCATATAATTCTGGTAAAGTATTTTATTGTAGCCTCACAGATGAAAGCTATAGACCGAGTGAAACTGATCATCTATTGCAAAAAGCTAAGGGCATTTCTAAAGTTCAAGAGGCTTCTCGAAAGGTAAAATGAATGTAATCTTTATGTGAAATGTCATTTTATGCCATGCAATTGCACTGAAAACATAAGCGCTTTTGCCAAGACTGCTTAAGGATCTTTCACTTTATACATTATTAAGGGAACAATAATTCAGGAAAAAGGTTAACATCTTGACTTAATATTAGAGCCTTCATAGAATATATCATAGATTTATACCAAACCTTCACTGAGCAGTATGGCTGCAAATAAAGCAATATGAATGGAAGTTTCACTTGTCAATCATTTCATAGAGCAACACTCTTTGGGACTATTCCAAGTTCTATTGGGCTTAATTTAGAGTTAGGAGCTTCTTGCGCTTTGAATGTGCATATTCTGTTACTTAAAATGCTTACCTATAGAGGTCAGCCGTATGTCAGGGGTACCGATTTGTATACTTGCATCATTTAGAAGATATGGATCAGGGAAACTGGCATTGACCACAACACCAGTTTCTGTGGTCTAAGGGTACTTTCTATTAGAGGCCAGTTAGCCCTATTTCATCCCAGCCATGGGGCAAAAATTCCAACAGTGCAGACTATGCACTGTTATAAACCACTCGATGGGATAAGAGTGTGGTCGTTGGCATCTAATTGGCCACTGGAAGTGACCAGTTAGCAGTGCCTGGTGCACACTGTAAGGGCAGCTCTACAATGGTCAAAAGTGGAGATTGAGGCATTGGCAAACAGATGAAGAGCTAAGAGGATGTAGAGTTGGCAGAATGGTAAAAGTGATTTATTTTACTGCTCAGTAATTACTGTCCATTGCAATTACTGGACAATTTTATGGACATTAGTACTACTGTTCATCTTTCCGGTCATTACTACTATGAGGAGCATTTATGGGCATTGGTGTTAATGAGCATCTTATAGGACATTACCATAAATGGGCGTTATCATTGGCAAATTATATTTTGGGAGTTTATCTCTAATATATCTTGCTAGGCATTTCCACTCTCATATTACATCATACTGTACATTATCACTAGCATATTATATCTTGCTGAGCATAATCACTGGCATTTTAGTTCTTGGTGGTTATTATCAATGGTAGTTTAGATTTTCATGTCCAATACCACTGCCATATTTGATCATATCTCTGGGCATTATCACAGTTATATGAGGCACTGATGGACATTAAGTAAGTTGTGATGGGCATTATTCCTGGCATATTTCATATTGATTGATTAGTTCTTAACATTTTCAGATAATTTCCATGGACACTGCTGCTGAACAGTTATATCTGTATGTCACTTGCAGTACTGTCTAGATCAGGAACCTGATACAATGATGGCCCGATAACCTTTAGAAGGGTCGCATTTAAGCCTTAATCTCAGTAATATGTTAAAACAGTACATTCAATCAAAGAGTGCAGTGTCTTAACATAGGTTTTAGGCAAAAATTACAAGCTATAACAAACAACAAAGCAGGAAGGAGCTGGGAGCTGCAGGTGATGGCTCCAAGGGCCGTCTGTTGCCCACTACTGGCATAGATGGACCTTGGTGCATTACAGCCCTGTTATGACATGCTCATTGTCATACGCCAGACCCGGGGCTCTCCAAGCCAGGATCCGGCAGTCTTACCTACTCCCCGCCACTGTCCTCTTCGGCGCTGAGCACCATGATTCTCCACTCCCAGCCACAATCTTGGATTCGGGTCTACACATGCACAGACCCAATTTTTTCTATTACTTCTGCCTCCCATTGATTGGCCTGTCAGTCACCCTGACAGGATATTTAAAGCACCTCTTGCAGCTCCCTGATTTCTGTTCTTTGTGTCCTGCTCCTGCTGCATCAAGACGTGGCTCCATGTGCTCTCCTACCGCTACTCTGCAATATTGTTTCCTGCTCTATTGCCCACAGTATTTGCTACCTGTCTGCTGTTCGTTGCAGCTTGGTTCCATTATCGGCAGTGGGTACTATTTGTCTGCAGTGTACCGTTCTGTTGTGTCTAGTTCCCTCTATGCTGTGGTTCCATTTATCCACTCCTGGCTCATCCACCTCCACTGCCCGCAGTGGTAATAGTCTGTCCGCAGGGCATCAAAGCATACTAACCAATACCGCTACCCGTTGTGGTTTCTAGCCCATCCTCAGACCAACCTGTACTGTATCCTGCTCCACCAACTGCTCAAAGACTATTACATTTCTGTATTCAGCTCTACCGTTCGCAGTCGTTACTACTTGTCCGCAGACTATCACACTTTTGTATTCTGCTCTACTGTCCGCAGTGGTAACTATCTCTCTGCAGACCATCGCACCATTGTATCCAGCTCCACTGTCCGTAATGGTTACTATCTGCAGACTATCGCAGTATCCTCCTCTGCTCTCCTACTCCTCTGGGCTCACTACCTGTCTACTTTCAATGGTAACCTACTCAGCTACTCTCCCGACCGATCCATTTGGGTTCTCCCAATAGATCTCACCTAGCACCCTCTCAGTGGACCGCAACCTGTGGGGCAGAGGCTGGGCAAACCATATCTCTTTGCAGGGGTTCCCTGGTGAATACCATCTGCCTCGTTAGACTCTGCACCCCTGGGAAGAGTAGTACCAAGCCAGGCAGATCTTAATGGTACCAAATCCCAACTTTCATGACACTCACTGAACTTCATTATGTAGTTTAATTTAAGTGCTCTTCTTTAATAATCATAAACTTAGAGAATAAAAATCAATATTGAGAATTTAATTCATTGTGAAGAATAGGAAGAATGATACAGTGCAAGTGGTCAGCTGAACTCGGTTGAGTTGTTGGCTTGTCATATCACATCACTAACAATGTACAATGAGATGTATGTTATGATATGTGTCTTTTGGCACCACTATTGTATGCAGCTGTTAGTTTACTCTCGCCCATATGTTACTCTGCACAAGTCATGTAATCCTCAGTCACATCCTATCACTAATGATCTGTTTTCTCAGACAGGAGCAGCGCTGGCTTAGTTATTTAATGCACCTGTGACCTGTAATGCTTTCTGGAAAACTCAGCTACCTTGTTTTCAATGCCACTTGAATTATTCTCTCTCTGTCTCTTTGAATTATACACAGACACACCGACGTATGTCTATATTGGTGAGGACCGAGTAAAGGGACCATGGCTGCATAGATCATGGTTTGCAGTAGACTTGCAAATAATTATTTTTTTTAGAATTTGCCTTGAGGAGGGAGGTAGGGGCATAACCTTAACACAGGTCACTACAGAATATTTAATTTTGCGAATGAATAAGGTATGTTCAAAACAGACTTGAGAGGACCAAACCGGTTGCTAGGCTTTGCTCTTTTTCTTATTGTTTAATTATTACTATCATTAATATCCTTGTATAGACAAACTTCCTATTATATAGGGAGTCTCAATATAATAATAATAATAATAATAATAATAATAATAATAATAATAAACCAAACTGCTGTAACATAAAGGCAGCTACCATTTTATGTCAGTAAATTATCATACTTTATCATAAAAAAAATACATAGTTATTGATATAGTTTATGTCCATAACGTCTCTTCTTCCCTAAATCAAAGTATGCCACCCCCTCACTCTCCATTTCACTTTGTCTCGCACTCCTCCCCACTTCTCTTAAATTTTATCTATCCCTCCTTTAACACTGCTCATTCTGTTTGACTTGAGTTGTACACATAGGGCCTCATTAACAGTTGAAATGATGATGATGACTAGTGAAAAAACATTTATATAAACAAATTGAAAAAATGTGCCCCTTAAAAAACATTGAATGAAGCACCATGGCTCATAGTCTGGGCTGATTACAGGTAATGTGGGGAGACAAACAGTGTGTTCCCCCTTTTCCCCCAAAAAAGAGCCACAATCAGCACCAAGCTAAGATCATGTTACTGTAACAGGGATACAACAAAACATTGATATATTTTATAAATTAACTTTATTGATGCAATGTAGTTCATTCATACCCCACGTGGGGTCTTCAAGTAGCCAATTAGAGGTTTCCCATGTCCTAGCCAATCAGAACAAAGCCGCTCTTACTGATTACTTGCGAACAGGCTCCTCCTGAAGCAAACAAGTAATAATATCAGGTGCTATGAATCATACACAAACAAATAAAGAATATAAGAATAATTGAACCGCAGCTCCCTAAATGCAGATATCTGCAACTGCAAATGGCAGAAAAGAAAGAAAAAAAATTTTTTAGGAGAGAGCTGAATTCACACAATAATGTATTTAATAACCAATAAATAAATGTGCAGTAATAAATCTAAAAACAACTGAATTAAATGTCTAGTAGATAAACAGCAATTGCACATATATAAAGGCACATTGGTGTCATTGACTTGTAAATAGTCTTGTGAAAAAAGGATCACTGAGATGGAAATAGTCACTCTCCTAGCTGAACCAGAGATCAACGCCAATCGCAAAGACAGTTAATTAGCATGCAGAAATCAGTTGCAGCAATAGGTGCTGTGTAAGATAAATAAATGAATGACGCTGGTCCCACCTGGAAGCCGCTGAATAAATGGAGAGGTAATAGTTAATTGATCCAGTATCGATCCACTTCATCCACAGTCCACAGTCCATATTTCATCTTCTGTTCGATCCATAGTCATCTTCTTTTTTAATCCATATTTTTCTTCATCATTATATCTCCTTTCTTCCATTGATCCTTAAGAATAATAAACCGACGGCAAGCAACTTGCTTCAGGAGGATGGAGGGGTAATAGTTAAATGACCCAGTATCGATCCATTTCATCCACAGTCCGCTGGAATGAAATGAAGACTAACCCTGGAATTCTGACGTTTAAAAAGTCCAAGAATTCACTGTGCCAATGAATAGGTATCCAGTCCTAGTCCTGAGTGCTGTATCTTATCGTGTCCAAAGTTTCAAATACAGCCTATCTCCAAATCTAAGCATGCCGTTATAAGTCATGGCAACTAATATACTGATGGAAATACTTTAAACTAAATAAATGTATATATTCATTATGACATTTTGCAAAACTGGATGGGTGTTGTACGTTAGCACGATGATGACAACAGCGACAACATACACCCCGACATAAACACAACAAATGCGAACTCCCCGACAGCGTTGTAATTCTGACAATTCCGTCAGTGAAGAATGACGTCACTGCCTGCACAATGTACAGGGGTTTGTGCAGGAGGTGCCTATTTAAATTACTACCTTCATATCCCGAGTGACAGTGCCGCACTTTAAAGTGACGTCACTCTTAATTGACGGCATGTTGATTGGTCGCACTTCTTCCAGGTCTGTCTTTCAACGTGTCAGAATTACAACGCTGTCGGGGAGTTTGCATTTGTTGTGTTTATGTCGGGGTGTATGTTGTCGGTGTGTTTGTAGTCAGTGAATAGACTACCACCGAACTGGACAGAGAATTAGCCAAATTTAAAAATGTAGGGCCTGATTCATTAAGGAAAGGAAAGCAAAAAAATGAGTAAGTTTTCTCCTGGACAATACCATGTTAGAATGCAAGGGGTGTAAATAGTAATATTAGTTTATTATTTTGCACATAAGATATATACTGTTTTTTCATGTAGCACACAAATACTTGATAGCTTTATTTGTACATTGAAATTTGAAGTTGATCTAGGACATGCCCTACCCTATTTACAAATCTGTTCTCACATTTTAAATTTACCTCACCCTCAAAAACAACATGGTTTTGCCAAGGTTCAAAGTTACTCATTTGTTTGCTTTCCTTTTCTTAATTAATCAGGCCCGTAATGTGTGTGGCCAGCTTTTGGCACTCTTTCTAAGCCAGGCAGCATTGTATTTGCCATATCAGCAAACTAGACACATTTGTAAGGCAGCATTCTTCCAGTAAAAGCAAATATATTGTTTTATGTCATTTGTAGTTACCTTTTATGTTTTGTTTTGTTTTTTCTTTTATTCTACTTGGTCATTACCATCAAAAGTGATTTGTTACAATAGTTCACGTTTTATAGATTGCTGATCAATTTTTCCATACAAGCTGATTTGATAATAAGTTTGTTTGTAATTTTGTAACAATCACATCATTATAGGTAAATACAGGTAAAGTTCACACACCCTGACATAATATAGCAAAGAATGCATTCAACCCATTATGGAAATATGAAAGTATCCAGAGATCACTGAAGTAATTATTTCCTAATTAAATAGATAAAGGTTTGGCAATACAATTTGCTGTCTAAAGCAACACTGCAATATTTAAAGGCGCTAATTAAGCTGCTTCAAAGTTTATGCATTCTTGTTAGCCAGTTGTGTATGAGTTTCTTTGAGCTGAAATTCATTAAAAAGAAACAAACAAACAACAAAGCATTCCTTTTACAGTCACTTCAAATATGTTCTTGCAAACTTATGCATAACTATGTATTATAATTATTGTAACAACAATAAAATAATAAGTTTTAATGTACTCGAGCCGTTAAAGGACAGGCCTAAAATACTGCAGGTTTAGCCTTAACTATTGTTTAAATTAATCATGAGAGGGAAGGGAGAATTATTGCATGTGGCACTTTGTGCATTTGATGCCCATAAATGCATTACTTTGCCCAACTGCAACTGGTTGGCGTCAGATGTATCCATTAGATGTATTGGACAACAATCTGCTGCAAATATCAAGTCACCCATAATGTGTATCCTCTCCACCCAGATCTAGTTTTGCACTGTGCCATGAAACCAAGCACATTAATGCGCCTTCCCTGTACTTGAGTGCGCTCACACCACCCAACTCCTACCTACCTTTGGCTGATGCAAACCACTGCCCCTCTGTACATACCACTGTCTTGATCCAGGATCAATGTACTTTGGTTTAAGTCTAAGTTCTCCCGTGCAAATCAAGGAGCATAGAACCACAACTTTACACTTCATAAATGATGCGCAATCTCTGTTAAATATATACAATTTTAAAGAACATAAGTCTGAAAAAAGCAAATGACAAGCCTTAATGTATTAGTAAAATAAATATTGGTATGCTTTTATTTTTATATTTTCATTTAATTATTTTATGGAACATGCACATGCTGTACTTATGGCAAGGAGCAATATCTCAATATCAACAGGTCAGGTGATGTTTTCCAGTCCTCTAGGACAGTGTTTCTCAAATTCAGTGACAATACATGTTTTCCAGGTCTTCTTGCAGAACACAGGTGAAATAATTAGTACCTCCCTCCTTTACATAAGGGTCATAACCAGCATGTAGGCAGGATCTTTATGTGGGGGCAAGTTTAAGCGAAAAATAGCCAGCAGGGGCAATGTCAGACGGGGGCATGAAGGGCACACCAGGGGAATGCCTTTGTATGTGTCTTTGGGCAGCACGTGGCTTAGTGGTTAGCACTTCTGCCTCACAGCACTGGGGTAATGGGTTTAATTCCCAACTATGGCCTTATCTGTGTGGAGTTTGTATGTTCTCCCCGTGTTTGCATGGGTTTCCTCCAGGTGCTGCGGTTTCCTCCCACACTCCAAAAACATACTAGTAGGTTAATTGGCTGTTATCAAATTGACCCTAGTCTTTCTCTCTCTGTGTGCGTGTGTGTGTGTATTGTAGGGAATTTAGACTGTAAGCTCCAATGGGGCAGGGACCGATGTGAGTTCTCTGTACAGCGCTGCGGAATTAGTGGCGCTATATAAATAACTGCTGCATCTGATGATGTGACAGTTGTATAGTGTGTGTGTGTATTATGTGTCTGGCTGTATTCCAGTGTAAACTATGGATCCCCAGCTATTTGAAAGTACAAATCCCAGCTTGCCCTCTGGCAGGACATGCTGTGCCTTGCAGTTCTACATCACTGAAGAGCGATAATAAGGCACTGATAAAAGCAGGGTAATTGGCTGAATGTCCACCTACCTTGCAGCTTACATTCTGGCCTGTCTGCTTCACCCCAGTAGCTTCTCCGGAGCAGTGCGGGGGAGAGAAGTCTATCTATGCGCTAAGCTTGTACTACTATACAAAGTAAATATGCTACGTAATCTCAATACTGCTATTTTAAGGTATCTTTCTATACTAAAAAATACATGTCACATACACAAACTAAATTTAAAAAAAAATATTTAACGATTACTGCTTTTGTAGTAAGGTCATTATGTCACCGATTGTCTAAACTAGCATCATTAAGATGGCCAGGGAGCATGATTCATTTTCTTTCTGTTAAAAGCAAGTGATACAATTCAAAGATATAGGGGTCATTTTATCACGAGCAGGCCCTTTGTGGTGATATGTAACAACTTACTATTGCAGCTTATCGCCACAATTTTTCAAAATAATATCGCTAACGCAGCTCAGCAATACACAGCGGCCATAATGATACTGCCCAGCATTGGTAAGTGTTAACTTAATGCTTTGCCAGTCCAGTCTGGCTTGCCAGATTTGTGCTAAAGGGAAAAAAAAAAAAATTACATAAAATTTATTTAAAAAAACATAAAAAACCTTTAAAATTCATTATACATTAAAAAAGTTTTATTTTAAAAATAAAGCATTTTTTTTTACATGATTTTTTTTAAAATCTGTTATCTGTTAACAGAATAGGAACTAGCGATAACATTACTGCAAATCATTTCTCAAAGCATTCACTGATGAAACTTACCGCCGCTAGGGCTATCGCTGCCCCATTAAGGTTATTACGCAAATGACTCGATGGTGTAAATTCTGCCATATCCCCGTTTCTCTTCGGTGTAATAAAAATAATGTTATCTTAGCCCCTGCCACTGGTCACTACTCGTTTCTGGTGCCCCGGAGAATGTGTTCACCCATCTCGCCCACTCTATGGCCCTGGCTACAAGACATGGAAAACCTGCCCTGTTAGCTACCCCTGGATAAAGGATCTGGGAACCATTGCTCTAGTGTCTAATGCTTGCATTTGTTAGCTTATTGTAACAACATCTTGGGCCTCATTCATGTCTTGGCCGTACATTTTGTGTTTTAAAAGAGCATACAGCTTGTGTGTAGTTCCGCCCATATTGAAATCCAAGCGTATCTCATGAAAGGTTACAAATTGAATATGAGTGGAAATATAAACCGTCTAAACAGTACTTGCCATACGTAGACACACAGAACAGACTGCAGTATATGCACATGCAAATATGCTAAAAACAAACTGCAGCGCTAAAAACCTAGCCGGCTAATAATAGCTACATATAAACCATAAGACGTGGTCACAAATCACCATACAAAAATATATCTAATAGTAACATACATCATATTATAAAAAATAATAAAAACAAAGATAGCACAGAAATAACCAGCTATATATTGTCATAGGTAATTTCATAAATAAATTACAATGACAATAAGTATAACCACCCTCATAAAATATCTGACAGTGCACTATGATCGAAAAGTATATAAAACATACTCATATATAAACCAGCTCTTAGCGCTATTGACCTAAATTGTAGTATGACAGCTATATAATGTAAGAAACGAGATTGGCCAATCTAAAAAACTATAACAAATCTGTTGAAAATTATACTCTGTCACTCATTAAATTGTGAAAAGGAATCCGATCTTAATCCGCAAATGTCCTAGATGATAGTATAATCAGCCGTATCCAAGTCTGTGGCCATAGATTATAAACTAGAAATCAATCTGTTCCTCTTGATATAATGTATACATCGATATGTATGCATGTGTTCAAGCTCAAATCATATGTCTCCGAAGAGATATTACCTCCATCCGTAATCTGTGTAGGCTTCCTCGTATGATCCGGTCTCCAGACGCCTCGGTCTCCTGATAATATGGCACTCTTTAGCTATATATAATGTACAAGTTAACCCGTGCATGATACTCATGCATTCTAGTCAAATCAAGCTACTTAAGGTGTTAAAAAGGTTCTTGTCATGCATTTGGGCCATAGCCCAGGCCTCAACCACCAACCACTCCCCACTGTCACCTCCGGCAACCACCAAACACTCCCAACTGTCACTTCTCCTTTAAGAAATATATATATATATTTTTTAAATCTTTATAAACACTTTTAACAATTAACAAATTAAAAACATCTTAGTATACCAAATTTCAGCCCTTTCTGATTTCTATTTTACACACACACTAAGAATTTAGTAGGTCAGTGTATAACTCCGCCCAGCAGGTGGCGCTGCAGCTTGGTTTTATTTTTTCCACACACACACACACAGACAGACAGACTAACACACGCCACTAGACATTTATATATTAGATATAGCATATATCATATGGAAATGCCACTATCCGTAGCCCAAATTATAATGTAGCTCCAAACCGGCTCCCTCGACTTGACTGCCGCTGAGATGGTAACTCTCCACGGTAAGTTAAATGATGAGCTTCTCAATGCAAAAAGGAACACCGTCAATATAAAAAAATAAGAGTACACCGTAGTATAGCTACTCCTGTAACCATTAACGGAGGGTGAAAAACTTCGAAAAATTAGCAACTTAGTCCACATGCCCTATGGATAAGTAATTAGGAAATAGCTGGGAAAAATGTTGCAACTTCTAAAGTAACACTGTAGAACCCCTAACGTGTTTCATTACAGAAGTAACTTCATCAGAGGGAAATAACATTCACACAATGCTCATGAGAGCCTTATATACACCTGAATGCCTAATTAACAAGTAAATCACTAATTTGAATTAAAACAGCTGATGGTGCGTATGCACATGCATATGTATAATAAAAATTCACGTCAGAACACATAAAACTTTTAACATACATTAAAATAACTGTTAACAGTATAATAATTTTAAATATATATATTTTTGCATTATTTGCAAAAATATATTTATTTTTATATTATTTACATAAATAAAGATGGCTTCACTCATACAATACATACAATGTGTTTATATAGTATATCTTTGTTGCATAAAGTGTTGTGATAGCTAGTGGCAATCATACGTTTAATTTTTAATTCAAATACTATGCCATGTCGGTCATCACTACCAGCCAGCATTTACACCTGCCCTGCAGTGGGTGCAAAAGATATGGCTGATAACATGTGTAATTAGGTCGTCTCAACAAACACAGTACTTGAGACGGCCGCATGTACATTGGCTTCATTAGTCCACCCTTTCCCTCCGCTGTTCTGCCTCTGAAGTCATAGGCAGTATCAGTTGCAGGCGGTTATGAATTCCCTGCAATTGTGCTCGTTGGTGTATTGTTCATTTTTGGGTATGTACAGCCCGAAATCACGCAAGATATGCTCCAAAAATGGATGCACGGCCGAACATGAATCAGGCTCCTTGTTTTTTCACATACAGGAGTGGAACTTGTAGGCTGAGTTTTTGGCTAATATATTCACTACTGACAAGGCAGAATGAGTTGTATGTTCTGATATGTGTCTTTCGGCATCTCTATTGTATGGAGCTGTTAGTTGACTTTAGCCCACCTGCTGCTCCGCAAAGTCGTAACATCTTTCATCAATGTTCATCAAGTCGTTTCATCAGTGGTCTGTTTCCACCCAGCAGAACATTGTTGGCTTGGTTCTATGATACCGCTTTAACCTATGATGCTCTGTAAAATCTCAGCAGTTTCTAATACACTTATGTCAGGGCACCTTGCGTCTGCTACCTAGTTTTCTATGTCACTTAAATCTTTCTCTCTGAGTTACACAAACACATAAACAAAAGCACACACTGTACTGAAATTATATTATCAACAAATAGGGAAAGAGAACATTCTTGTAGCCTTGTCATCATCATTATCATCATTTATATATATATATATATATATAGCACCACTATTTTCACAACGCTGTACAGAGAATGCACTCACATCAGTCCTTGCCCCATAGGAGCTTACAGTCTAAATTCCCTAACACACACAGATCAATTTGATAGCAGCCAACTAATCTACTAGTATGTTTTTGGATTGTTGCAGAAAACCGGAGCACCCGGAGGAAACTGCCGCAAACATGGGGAGAACAAACAGACTACACACATATAAGGCCATGGTTGGGAATTGAGCTCATGAACCTAGCGCTGTGAGGCAGAAGTGCCAACCACTAGGCCACCATACTGCCCTGTCCATGTAAGAAGGATGTGGCTGGTGGATAGAGAGTGGATTAGTGAACCAAAACATGATGCCTACAGATTCCTGTAATGTAAATCTTGCCATGGACATGCCTGGCTGGTAGCATCAACCCCGATTGGCAAGCGCTAAAAAGGGTTAACATGACTGTAAAAAAATAAATACATAAGCAAAAACAATAATAGCGAAGCATTAAACAATTCAGTTACTAATGTTTAAAGTTCACTATGCACATTTATCATCAAAGATGTAATTCCAGCTCATCAGATGAAGTGATGTGAATCCCTCATTTGTTGGCACCATACAATTACCGCCTGACACAACAGGATGATTGGAAGCAGCATATCTGGAAAGGGAGCGATTAGCATTCTATGTTTGTACATCCAACTGGAGTACTGCAAGACTCACTGATTGATGTGGATTAACATAAGATGCAATTTCTTTACAGGTCAGACATCTTGATCCGAAAATGTCAATGTAATGTAACAAAGGGAAACATCACCAAGGATGATTTCAGTCATTTTCGGAAGAAAAGAAAGTGAAAACCCAATTAAAGCAAAACTATTTCATGACCCTTTTACTTTTTGGTGATAAAAAATATCCTTCAAAATTAGGTGAAATCTGAAACTTAAAAATTCAGAAAGGAGCCAGAATAGAAGAAGTAAAAATTTTTTATAATGGCAAGCTTCAGTTCTTGGGTAATATATCACTTATGCAGCATTTCGACTGACACCCTGACATATAGATGAATTGCCGAGAATGACAGGTAACATTTATACGCTTTAAACAGCTGTGTGAATTTCACTTGTTTGAAACTTATAATGTCTGAATCTGATTTGAAAATTAGTTTTTTTCTCACTTTGCTGAAATTTGTCCTATAATGTAAAATGATCTAAAACTGTAAATGTATATGGCGAATGCAAATGGTGACCAACATTATCCAGTTGGATGACTTTATCTTGTTGCTCTGCCAGCACTAATAGGCAGAACTATATAGGGTAAACTAGGAATGTTCCCAGGACAGCGCTGTTTAGGGTACAGTATATAAATGTCACATGAGCATGTAGGGTGCACAATCATATACTTAGGTTCGACGTATGGACGCAATTTATGTAAAAAAAAAATGCAGCCATATATTGTGCCAGAAAAAAAGATGCATTTTGCGTAGAGATGCTCAGGCTCGGTTTTGTGAAAACCTTGCCCACCCGAACTTAGGGGATCCGATTAGGCTCCGGAGCCGGCTCAGTATCTCCGCACGTCCTCGGATCTGAATTGAGGCAAAACGTCATTGTTGCATTGTTGGATCTCGCGGGTTTTGGATTCCATAAGTACCTCCCTCCCCAGGAGATCCAGCGCCATTGCTCACACAGAAACAGGGGTAGCAGTGTTCTTGTCACTCTCCAGTTTCCAGTGCCATTGCTCAGTGCCATTGCCTACACAGAAACAGGGGTAGCAGTGTTCTTGTCACTCTCCAGTCTCCAGTGTCATTGCTCAGTGCCATTGCTCACACAGAAACAGGGGTAGCAGTGTTCTTGTCACTCTCCAGTCTCTAGTGCCATTGCACATACAGAAACAGGAGGGGTAGCAGTGTTCTTGTCACTTGACAAAAATTGACTGGAAATAATTGGAAATTAATGTTATTAAGGTTAATAATAATGCAGGGCTAAAAAAGAGCCAAATTATGGGATTTTAGCAAAAAAAGATAGGGATTTTAGGAAAAAATCGTGATCTAAAACCAAAACCAAAACACATGAGGGCGGTTTTGGCAAAACCAAAACACAAAGTTAATCCAGATCCAAAACTAAAACACGGGGGTCAGTGAACATCTCTAATTTTGCGCAGTATGCTGAGCTGGATGCATCTAAAGACGCATCCAGGAGTACATTAGATGCATATGCACAAGGTTCATGTCATCAGCGGGCATTTGAAACCTGTCCTTCAGCACCGTGACAGGTGTGTATGTGTCTGTGGCTAGGTCAGACACATCAGTTGCATTAACATGAACACACCCTTACATTTCTTGGACTACACTCCCTGCATGCCCCCTCCCTCAGCCTGTCCTATCTAAACGTAAGGAGTCATATTTGTAAATTGTGTCCATCTACATAGGGACTTGCGCTTTTACATTTTTTGTGTGTAGGTGCAGTACCAAAATGTGTCTTTTATGCAAAGAGAGGCGCTTATGTCCATCTCTACATCAGACCCTTAGCATGTATTCAGTCACAATGCTTGGTGCAGTACTTCTGATGAGGAGGCTGTTTCAATTCAGGTACAGAGTATTGTTACGGAGAAATTGATGGAGGTCTTCCCAGAGAGAGACCACAAGATTGAAAAATAAAAAGCATAAACAAAAATAAATATATTCTTATACAAAATGGGCAAAAGAAACAAATATTTATAATAAATAAATAAACAACTGTAAGATATAAAATCACAACAATAACAATGTCATAATAATTGGGACAAAATGCAATGTTGCACAAAATTGCAAATAAAAACACTCGAGCCTGTGTTCAATAACCAACTTCAATACATAAAAAAAGGAAGGATATAAAATCAACATAAGTTTGGCAGTCCACTATTCATTTCATTTTCAAAGTGGATGTTAATCTATCACTCCAGAACCTTACCATCAAAATCCCTGGATGGCTTACTGCTGTGAAAATAATTGGTGTCACTGCAGCCTATGATGGAGATCAGTCTCTTTCAGTTGTGGTCTACTGCGGATTTATACAGCATAGGACAGTTTCCAGTTTCTGCCATATGCTTAGATGTCACAAACATCAATTCTCACATGTTAGTAATGTAATTTAATATGTAAAATTGTGGATAATGTCCTGGGGACATATATGGACATTACATAAACATTAAGGTACAAAAGAAAAAGAGCCTCTGAATAAAGTACATACACTACATGGCCAAAATTATGTGGACATCCAAACATCAAATCCATATCCATGGGCATTAATATAATTGGTCCTCCCTTTGCTGCTATAACAGCCTCCACTCTTCTGGGAAGGCTTTCTACTGGATTTTGGAACATGGCTGCCAGATTTGTATCCATTTAGCCATAATATCATTAGTGTGGTCGGGCACTACATGGCTCGCAATCGGCGTTCCAATTCATCCCAAGGTCTTCAGCTACGTTGAAGTCACGGCTCTATGCAGGCCAGTCAGGTTTTTCTACACCAATCCCGGAAACCATTTTTATAGATGGGGGGCATTGCCATTCTTAAACAGGAAAGAGCTTTCCTTAAACTGTTACCAGAAAGTTGTAAGCACACAATTCTTTAGACTGTCATTGTATGTGGTAGCCTCAATGATTTCCCTTCACCGGAACTAAAGGGTCCATTCCAAACCATGAAAAACAGGCCCAGACAATTTTTTCTCCTCCACCAACCTTTATAGTTGACAGTACGCATTCAGGTAGGATGTGTTCTCCTGGCATTGGTCAAACCCAGATTTGTCTATCAGACTGCCAGATAGTGAAATGTGCTTCGACACTCCAGAGAACACATTTGCGCTATCCCAGAGACCACTGATGATGTGCTTAACACCATTCCAGTCAACGCTTGACATTGCGCATGATGATCTGAGGCTTGTGTGTGGCTGTTCGGCCACCGAATTCTTGAAGCACCCAATGAACAGTTCTTGTGCAGAGGCAGTTTGGATACCATAGTGAGTGTTGTAACCGAGGTGAGATCATTTTTACATGCTACACTCTTCAGTACTTGATGATCCCATTCAGCTTGTGTGGCCTACAAACTTTGTGGCTAAGCTGTTGTTTTTCATAGATGCTTCCACTTCACAATCACATCACCTACATTTGACTGGGGCAGCTCTAGCAGGGCAGTCATTTGATAAACTGACTGGTTGGAAAGGTGGTGTCCTATGGCAATGCCATGTTCAAAGTCACTGGGTTCTTCAGTACAACCTACTGCTTTCTTCTACTGATTGCATGACTGTGTGCTTCATTTTATGTACCTGAGTGTGATTGGCTAACACACACTAATTCGTAGCGGTGCCCACATACTTCTGGCCATGTAGTATATATTAGGTAGCCTTTAAAGAATAAATATGGAAAAGTATAGTTTATGTTCTGCCTTAGTGTTTATTTTTAAAACAGCTTTATGTTTTTCAAAAACAGCAATAACAATTGCCAGTGTCTAGAATTATAGCAAATGTACAAGCACAAAAACAATCTACAAGGTGAGCAAAAGGTACAAAAAGGAGTATAATACTATGTATAATAGAACAATAAATATATGCCATATGGCTGGCTTTGGTGAAGTGTGTATGACTGAGGCATAATGGGATGTCTAAGGGTGTGATGTGGAAAGGGGTAGGATAGGAAGGGGGAGCAGGGAGGGGAATCAAGGCCAGGACCCCAGTGAAATTGCATGGTGGAGAACAGTAGCATTCGTGTACAGCAAGTGGCTAAGTTAAGTTAGCTTATGGGAACAGTCTCCAACAGAACTAACACTAAGGTATCTCTACATTAAGAGGTCTGAAATTCTGGGTCTCTTTGAGGCGATGGGCTATTATAAATTAACCAATTGCACTAGTCTTGGTTGTATTTGTGAAACTTATGATTTAACTATGCAGAGATCTTTTGCCAGATACCAAATTTTGTTGAGGAGCTGCTCTCGGGAAGGGGCCTCTGGACGCTTTCAGTGGCTAGCAACCAGACATCTGGCCACGTTGAGTATTTGTATTGATTGCCTATTTTTTTCTTTAATTACTCAAATAGTTGGAAAGAAACAAAGAAAGGCACTTCAATCCACTAATTTATAATTCTTAATATTAAAAATTCCCTTTTAATCATCAGTCTGAAAATTAAAAATTATTTGGTTTATTTCAGGCATATATTGGCGAAATATTTAAAAGACAGAATCATAGAGGTGAAACAAAGAAAATAGTGTGCATAATTAAAATTACCAAACCATTATATGGGAACGGAGTCCAATTCAGAAAAAAAGGTTCTGAAAAACACCTTATTGTATAACAATTATGCCATTAAAGTATATCATAGGTCAAGGAAAGAGAAATATTTTTTATTGTTTTCCGTGTGTCATAATACATTTCTCATATCTCTTATACCCTGATTAGTTACATACAGTTGCTTATATTTTGTTTTTCCAACCCTATTTCAATTACCAAGAGACTGTCTTCTGTTTTATATCATTTGTCAATTTAAATGGCTTTACACCATATATTGTTCTCACTTACCCAGTAGTTGGATTGCTCCTCACTGTTCTCAGGGTGTCTTTTGTCACAATTATCATAGCATAATTTATTTATATATTGCATCATCACAAAAATTCACAGGATATTGCTCTCATATGTTTAATAGTCGGATTTCTCCCTACTATATTGAGGATATCTAGTATCTCAAATACCTCAGCATATTGCATTCATATATTGTATCAAAACACTTTGTTGTAAACTTGCAGATTTAATCCCATCCAACTATAACATATGAGCAATAAGGAAAGACACATAATTGATGTAGACTATAGTCATACATCAGAGGTTGGTGGCAGGGCCATCTTAACAACATTATGGGCCCCCGGGCAAAGCAGTGCACTGGGGCCCCTACATATATATATATATATATATATATATATATATATATATATATATATATGTATATAGATGTATAGAGATACAGATATAGATATAGATATATAGAGATAGAGATAGATAAATGCCCTTGCTCAGTGACCCTCGAAGGTTTTTTTTGCAGGTTTTTTCTTTTGCAGGATTATTTATTCTAATTAAGAGCCCTGCCTATGGGGCCCCCTTGCCCGTGGGGCCCCCGGGCACCTGCCCATCATGCCCAATGGAAAAGATGGCCCTGGTTGGTGGCAAATTGTTCTATAATATAGCTGTGGTTTCCATGCAGACAATTACTTCCCTGTATTTAAAACAGAACTATATCACAACGGCAGGAGACCACTTGTTATTGTGTGATCCACCTGCTATGGTTATCTAGCATATCTCCATTGTGACCCAATTTTTTTTTTTACTAAGATCACATATCGATATGCTAAGTATGTAAGTGTTAATCCTTATTGCTCGATCCAGATGTTCATGAGAAGACCGTTTCTTAAAGTGATTTACATTCACATATCAAATTGTTAGTACTTGCTATTGAATGTCAGAGAGATGCTGCATAAAACCGCTGACGTCTTTACCCGATGTGCGTTTCGCCATTTAGGCTTTGACAAAGGAATAACTAAATTGGAGTACGGCTGGATCACTTATAAATAACTTATTTGTGGCTGGATCATGTAGAAATAATTTATTGTAGAAATGTATTTCAATTAGTGGTGCAGGCACCAATGTATATAATTGCAAATGCACTTATCATATTACATCGGGATGTGGTTTGTATGGAAATGTATTGTTTGGGGTTGTAACTTTTCTTTGGGAATTCCCAAAGAAACAGGGGTTAATTAGCATGAATCTAGACAGTCTTGTTTGGGGTTGTAACTTTTCTTTGGGAATTCCCAAAGAAACAGGGTTAATTAGCATGAATCTAGACAGTCTCTAGACAGTTTCTGAAACTGTCTAGAGACTATCTAGATTCATGCTAATTAACCTTGTTCATCACTCAGTGACCAACACCTTTGTTTAGCCTGTATACACAACAGGGGGGCGCTGCCTTCCTGTCCAGTGTGGCTGCATCTCAGATAATGGAAGCAGCAAGGTTTAGCATATAACAGAGTAGTGTAAATATTGTTAACTTTGCATTGCATCTAAATCCATGTTTGGGAAAACATATTGTATCCTGATACTAAAAATAACTCAGATGTGTTGGGGCCAGGTGGATCAGGGGGCGTCGTTACCCTCTGCCAGGAGTTATGTCAGAACTGTATAAAAAGTGGGATATTTGAGCATGTAATATTCATACCATCATCATCATCATTTATTTATATAGTGCCACTAATTCCGCAACGCTTGACAGAGAACTCATTTACATCAGTCGCTGCCCTTTGGGGCTTACAGTCTAAATTTCCTAACACAAACACACAGACACACAGACTAGGGTCAATTTGTTAGCAGCCAATTAAACTATCAGTATGTTTTTGGAGTGTAGGAGGAAACCGGAGCACCCGGAGGAAACCCACACAAACACGGGGAGAACATACAAACTCCTAACAGATAAGGCCATGGTCGGGAATTGAACTCATGACTCCAGTGCTGTAAGGCAGAAGTGCTAACCACTTAGCCACCATCTGTATCTTTCTGGATATCACTAGTGTCTTCAACTAATGACTGTGAACTATCCTTGTTAGGACTACTTGAGCTAATAAAATATCGTTTTGCTTCAAGCACCTGCTTTGACGACTACTTACCCTGCTCTAAATTCCTGTGACCTACAGATTAGACCCATCCGTTTTCCGGTTGTTCTGAGGTAGACCCATCATTTCAGAACCAATGATTTACAGCTCTGGCCAGGCTGATAGGCCAGGGGGGAACCATCCACAGCAACCCTGATTTGAAGACAAGAGGTCATGTATACCAGCCGATATGTACCAGCAAGGGGGTACCCTTGCAGCGAGAGTTACCCAGAAGGAAGCAGTTCTAGGTGCCGGTGTAGGAGCCTAGTGGTGGCAGCAGACTCCTCCTATTGCAACAGGAGGGGCGGATATGGGATAAAGAAAGGGGACAGTGGCAAAGTAAACCCAGCCGGGCCCCAGCGACAACAGACAGGGTGGCATAGGCGGTCACATGGAGATAATGGGTTTCTCTTATACTTGGGGGTAAATGTATCAATATGCGGGTTCTTCAACACCCGCGTGTTCAGCCTCTTCTGCGATTAAATTTCAAGCGGCGCTGCATTGTAAAGGGTTAACTTCCCTTTACAATGCAGCGCCGCTTGAAATTAAATCGCGGAAGAGGCTGAACACACGGGTGTTGAAGAACCCGCATATTGATACATTTACCCCCTGGTCTATCCAATCAACTCTCGTTCTGTTGACTGGCATTGCTTAGAGCCTGTCACACATTTCCCATATATGATCTCTGTCATATATCCTCCAAGTTCATTTACCAATTTTCTCCTCGATTCATACTCCAGTCAAATTTAATTTCGCATTATAGGTAGATCTTTGTGTAACAAGTTTATTTTTTACGTATTATTAAACTCCGTTGTACCTTTTAAACCCTAGCAACTATTTATCCTCTTATGTTTATACTTATTTATTTCCCTTATGTAATTTCCTTAATATCTCCACAAGAGCAGTCCACGTTGTTAAGGATAATGCA